>NW_006206439.1:801044-815239 GCF_000334495.1 Tupaia belangeri chinensis | reverse complement strand
TAGAGGTTTTTGCTATAGGGCGCATGTGCTTGCCAGACAGACAGAGACAGAGAGACAGAAAGTGAGAAATCACCCCCCACGGGGGATGACCATGCCGCAATCCCTTCTTCATTCTCCTCTCGGGATTTTGGGTATGCATGCATGCACATGTTGCCAGGTCCAGGACTTGGTCGACTACGTGGGAGTCCAACAATGTAACCATTACACCCTCTGCTGGTCCCCCTAGGCTGGCTCCTCTCACCCTTGCCCTTACCTGCCACCTTGGCGACACTTGCATGTCGCCAGCTCACCCCTCACTGCCTCAGGCTGCAGAGAGAAACCCTCTCTGGTACTGGTGCGATTTTCTTAGTTCGTCTTCTCTAAACTAGCGAGACCGTGAAAGGCAGGGTTGGGGAAGGCGCTCAACTCAGCTCTGTTCATCCAAGCCTTAGATGGCTTTCAGTTCACCTGTGGCTCAGCCCAGCTCCCCAGGAGAGCACTAGGGTTTGGAGCCAAAGCATCAGGAGGAAGAGCAGTTGAGGCCAGGCGGTGGTGCAGTGCTAATGCAGGTCGACCCATGTGAGAACGGTACTAGGTTTGCGTCCCGTGGCCTCCTCGGGCACGCCAGGCTTGTGTGTTCATTATCCAGGCTGAGGGTGGGGAGTGGCATGAAGACCCTGTTGAAAATGTCTCTTTCTCTTTCTCTTGCTTATGAAATAAATAAAAATTAAAGAAAAAGAGAAGAATGAAGAGAGTTCTGCTCCAGGGAGCCCCCAGGAAGAGTGGGTGGCTGGGGGAGGGCTGGGGGCCTGTCTGGTCTAAGAGGCCTTGTCCCACCCCGGCCAACCCGCCTGCTGGCCGAGACCTGCTCTGAAGGCCCGGTGACCTCACCACTCCTACACATCTGTCTTCCAGCAGCCGGCCCATCTGTGCGTTTTTGTCTTTCAGGAGGAGATGGGCATTTCCTGTGAGCTGCTGGACTCCGACTTCCTCAAATGCAGCGTGGGATTTCCTTTCATGAGGTCAAAGTGGAAGGTGAGGGGCAGAGACAGGGTACTTCTTTCTGCTCCCTCCATTTCCTGTGAGCTGCTGGACTCCGACTTCCTCAAATGCAGCGTGGGATTTCCTTTCATGAGGTCAAAGTCGAAGGTGAGGGCAGAGACAGGGTACTTCTTTCCGCTCCCTCCCCTGCTCCCACAGTGGCTGAGGCAGCAGCTGGAGCCCGACCATGCCCGGTCCCTGGCAGTACTCCCCAGGGCGTGTGCTACAGGGGCTTCAGTCGCATGGCCTTTCTCTTCAGCCCACATCGTGTACCCCGGATGCGAAAGACACACCTCAGCCTTTGCACTTGAACAGACAGCATTCAGGGGGTCTGGCTAGCCCCCCTCCCCCAAGACATTCCGTGTCACTTTGTGTCCCTGAGACGACACAGGAGAAGATGTGACATGAGCTAGTGACCCACACTCCCCACCCTGTCACTCCCCTGCATACTTAGGATTTTCTGAATTGACCTCTCAACATCTTCAGAAGACAAATTACTGTAGTCCACTTCATTTTTTTTTTTATAAAAACTAAAAGAAATGACAGTCACTTTGGTAGTTACAAGGAGACAATTTCTCTAAGCTCAAACCATAATGCATTGCAGCATCTCCATACATTCCTCCACCATTCTGGAATCTAAAAGACCAGGTCTGCCTTTTGAAATAGAAGCTATTTTCCCTGCTCTGATCTGAAAGAAATTTCATACTCTTTTTGTCTACCTCCCACCCCCCTAAAAAAGTGAAAGCTTCATCCCCTCTCCCCTGCCTGGATCATAGATTATTCTAATCGCTAAAGACTTTTTGGTCCCAGTATCTAGAAGCTGTGTCATAAACCAGTGGTGAGACAATTTAGTAAAAGAGATTTACTCATCTCTTTGCAAGTCCCTGGAACCCTATCAGCCCCATGAAACAAACCTGCCCCAAACTCCGGTGGCCCTCACATCCACGATTTCGCGTTTCAGCCTCTGTTCCTCATCTCTGCAGGTGTACCCCAGGAGAAAGTACACTTCAGCATGGGGCTGCCCTTAGAAAATGATTTCACACAGCTCGCAGAACTCAGGCTAAGTCCTGTTCAACCCCAGGCAGGGTAGGGTGGAATGAAGAAGAAAGACTCTCAACTATAGATGCCATTGCCTGGAGCCATAGACATGGCACCTCCACACACACATTTCCTAAAAACCTTGTGAGTAAAGCAATATACACTGCTGGTCCCTCTCTTTCTTGCTCCCTATCACATGTCAGAAAGAAAGAAACTTAAATAAATAAATAAATAAAATAAATATCTGTCTACCTACCCATCTATCTCAGACTCAGGAGCTTCAGCGGCACAGAACATTCCTCTGTTTTCACTGCGTTTTTTTATGCCCGCCTTTTCTTCATGGCACGTGGATTCCCGGAGCCTCATCTACGATAGCGATAGAAATTGTTTTGTTACTAAAAGAGCCGGGACCAACAGTTAGCGTAATGGCTATGTCGCTGGACTCCCACGTAGTCGACCGTGATTCGAGTCCCGGACCCGGTGGCTTAAACTCATGCCGGGCACGTGTGTGTGTGTGTGTGCCCAAGATCCCGAGAGGAGCATGGAGGAGAAGGGATTGCGGTGTGGCCATCCCCCCCGGGGGGGGATTTCTCGCTTTCTGTCTCTCTGTCTCTCTTTGTCTGGCGAGCGCACACACATTCTAGCAAAAAAAAAACCCTCTCCAAAAAAAAAAGCTAAAAGAGCCAATAGCACTGCAATGTAAATATCACAGGTACAGCTATGCCATGAAGAGGTAGCCAAAACTGGAAGGAGATGTAGGGGTGAAGTCCTGGTTTCAGAGTGCACACATATCACTTCCCACAGAGAACCTCCGGGAGTCAAGCTGAGCACGTGCTTCTCCCCGGAGCATGCTTCGGACTGCGTTTCACGGGGAGGGTCTTGCCACTGTCCTGACAGTCAGAAAGATATACAGAACAATAAGCTTGTCGCGCACGTGAGCCTGCAGGGGTCTTCAACTGTGATGGCTGTGGCAGACGCAGCTCAGGCTTGAACCACCGGCTGGCACCAACCATCTCTTCTCTTCCCCCCAGTACGAATTCAGCGTCATCTTTGATACAAGCCACCTGTCTGGGGAAGAGGACGTTCTCAGCTTCATCGTGACTGCTCAGAGGTAAGAGGGGTTTAAGCATTTTTCTCTCCAAAGATAGAAGATTTATGAGAGCGGGAAAGGACAAGTCCTTCTCATGTCCGCTGACTTCCCAGGACGCTGGGAAGGAAAAAACGGTTGCCCCATGGTAGAGCTCCATCCTGCTGGGTGGGGTGATGGGACTTCTCAGGGATGGTGGTCGCCTGATACTTTTGCATAGCTCGCTTCCTTCTGAGCTGGGAGGGACTGGGAATCTCCAGGGGGGTGTTGATTTCACAGCTGAGGAGAGAAAGGCCTGAGGAGGTGAGGTTCTGGTCCAAGGCCGCATGGCTGGTCAGTTCCCGCTGGGCCACCTGGTCCTAATTTAGACAGACGTCCTCGGTGGGTTGTTAGCCTGGGTCAGCTGCTTCTCACGGACAAGCTGCCCCATCCTCTGGTGGAGGCAGAGACAAGCGTCCGCAGCCTGAGGGTTGGCCAAGCTGTTGGCAAAAGCCCCCAAGGGATGTTCTGGAGAGGGCTTGTCCTGGAAGCCGACTAGATAGATGGGAAAAGGTTCAGTGGGGTGGTGACGTCTCCTCTTAGAACTGTGTGCCCGTTCCTCTCGGTATAGCCGAGAGTTCCAGAGAGGGGCTCCGAGGAGTGCGGCCATGCCTCATCTAGTCTAGCCAGAACCCACGTGTGCCCTGCAGCAACCTCTCCTTAGCACTTGACTAGCAGCTCAGATGGAGGAGAGGCATTACAGATGGGTGAATAGGAAGATACAAGCTTTGCCTGGGTAGCAGTTGGACACTCAAGGCGATTTTTTAATTTAAATTATTATTTTTGAATTGCCAAAGGGCACATAGGCTTGCCAGGGAGAGTGGAGAGAGGGAGGAAGCTGTCCATCATGGGCATGGTCACACCACAGGCTCTCCCTGTACCTCCGTCCTCTCAGGGTCTTGGACCACACATGGACCTGGACCAAAACCTTGCTTGGCCACGTGGAATCCAGCTCCCTTAACCACGAGACTGTAGGGCCAGCCCTTATTTAAGTTCTTACTTGGAAATGAATTTTTTTTTTTTTTTGGAGAGGTTTTTGCTATAGGGCGCACGCGCTCGCCAGACAGACAGAGAGAGATGGAGAGATAGAAAATGAGAAATCACCCCCCAGGGAGGAGGGCCACGCCGCAATCCCTTCTCCTCCATTCTCCTCTCGGGATCTTGGGCACGCACGTACACACACCCGGCATGAATTTAAACCACCGGGTCAGGGACTCAAACTGCGGTCGACTACATGGACGTCCAGCGACATAGCCATTATGCCAACTGCTGGTCCCACTTGGAAATGATTTTAAACTTTACAGAAATGTAGCAAGAATAGTGCAAGGAGCTCCCATATACCTTTTATCCAGATTCATCAAATGTTACTATTTTGCCCAATTAGTGTTATCATTCTCTTACTACCTAGAACTTTTTTCTTAACCACCTGAGAGTCAGTTGCAGAACTCCTGCCCCTTTGTCACTTCCCGAGAACGAGGCCATTCTCTTAGTAACTACGTATAGTTATCCCATTCAGGACGCGTAGTATTGATGCAGCACTGCTATCAGCTACAGCCTGTGCTTCCGTTTTGCCAGTTGTTCCGATAATGTCTCTCTGGCCACTTTTTCACTGGTCCAAAAGGCTTGGTTATGTTCTCTTCTCGCTGTTCTCAAGAGCACATCGTTTGTGTTCATAGAAAGTGTGACTGGGATTTCATAGAAGTACATGCAAAGCATAGAGAAGGTAGATTTCATTTCCATTGCTAGAATCCAGAAGGGCTTCCCTGGGGAGGTGGTGGGTAAACAGAGGAATCTGTTTTGAGGCCGAAGCATCCTAGGCTTGAAGATCTGTGGCACAACTTGCTTTGTCACGTCCACATAGGTTGTGGGTGCTGGAGAGAATTGGGGATTGCTGAGCCATCTCGGGAGGGTTGAGCAGGAAAGATAGAGACAGAAAGGAAGCCTGGGCCGGACCTTGGAGGACAGCAGTCGCCTCAGTAAAGCCTGAACTATGTCCGATGACAGTGAGGAGCCACTGACGTTTCTGGAGGGAAGTGACAGTGCGACAGCTTCACCATAAAGCATGAGATTGTTGAATTTAGTAAGGGGAACAGGTGTCCCCAGGTACCCCTTCCAAATTCTCATTCCTTGCCATTTATCGGATCTTTGAAAACTCACCCTTGCTGGGCAGGGTGAGTCCCTTGACACCTGGGGCAGCCAGAATTCTGGGAAAAGAATATGACCTGTCAGAGGTGTCCCTTGTCAAAGAAAGGAAAACCATCTGCTGCCTTCCAGCCTCATTTAGGGCTAATGTGAGGGTCAGAGAGGACAAGAAGCCGATGGCGAGATCCCAGAAGGTTTAGCACTTAGATTAGCCTGCCAGAGACCGGTTGTGTCTGGTCTTGCATGCGTGTTGGACTCACCCGGAGAGTTTTTGAAAATACTGATGCAGGGCTAGGCAGTGGTTTGGTGGTTAAGGCGGCCAGATCCCAGATCCCACATGGCTTACTGAGTGGTTCTGAGTCTCATATCTGGTGACTCGAAAAACATGCCAGGCACGTGTGTGTGTGCCCAAAATTCTAAGACGAAAATGGAGGAGAGGGGATTGCAGCATGGGCATTCTCCAATGGGTGATTTTTTACTCTCCCTGTCTCTGTCTCTCTCTCCTAAGTACGTGGACCCTATAGCAAAACTTAAATAAATACATAAATAGGTAGATAGGTAGACAGATAGGCCTGTAGGTGGCATAGTGGTGAAGGCTCTGAACTCTCACATGACCATGGTTTGTGTCCCAGACCCAGAGACTTGAAACTCACGCTGGGCGCGTGTGTGTGCGTGCCCAAGATCCTGAGAGGAGAATGGAGGAGATGGGATTGCAGCGTGGCCATCCCCCCTGGGGGGTGATTTCTCGCTTTCTGTCTCTCTGTCTCTCCAGTGAGTGCATGTGCCGTATAGCAAAAATCTCTCAAAAAATTAATTTATTTAAATTTAATTAAATACTAATGTCTGGTTCATACCCCGGAATTCTACTTTAATCAGATGAAACTTAGGCATTGAGATCTTTTTCAATTAGCAATAATCGCGCCTCGGATAAACCTCATTGGCTACGATACTGCCACTGCGCAAAGCTGCATTGAGATCTTTTTAAAAAGGCTCATTGGGCCGGCCCATGGCCTGGTGGTTAAGGCAGCTGAATCCCGTGTGGCACACCACACAGCTTGAGTCCCTGACCTGGTGATTTGAAAACACTCCAGGCACATGAGAATGCATGCCCAAAAATCCCGAATGGAGGGTGAAAGAGAGGAAAAGGTATTGCCCTATGACCGTGCCCCACTGGGGGAGGAGGGCCTTGGTGTTTTCTCTCTCTCTTTCTAGTCTCTCCAGTGAGCGTACATGCCCTCTGAAACAGAAATGGTCTTAAAACCTCATCAGGTGCTTCTAATGCACAGCCACGGCTGGGAACCCTTATCCTTCGCCCTTTCCTCTGTGTTGGGTGCATTTTCGCTCAGGAAACATCTGTTCCCTACCTGTTATTGAGAGTTACCAATCGTAGAGCTAAGCACTGGGCACATAAGAAAATGCAAATAACTTCAGAAAGTCAAGAACATCCCTTTTCTTTCTTTCTTTCTTTTTTTTTTTTTTTTTTTTTTTTTTTTGTGGTTTTTTTTTAATCGGGCGTGTGCACTTGCCAGAAAGACAGAGATTGGCGTGTGCACTTGCCAGAAAGACAGAGACAGAGAGACAGAAAGTGAGAAATCACCCCCAGGGGGGATGGCCACGCCGCAATCCCTTCTCCTCTTGGGATCTTGGGCACACACACACACACACACACGTGCTCGGTGTGAGTTTTAAGCCACCGGGTCCAGGACTTGAACCGTGGTCGACTACATGGGAGTCCAGCAACATGGCCATTATGCGAGCTGCTGGTCCCAAGTACGTCCCTTTTGTACATTAGTATGGCCGTGGAGCATCAGGGGAGGCCTAGTGTTTGTAGCTTACGTCATTTAAGAAATTCCTTCAACCACAGATGTTAAGATCATTTTACTTTTAAACTTGCAACAGAATACTTCAGACACTTGTTTCATTCCCAACTGGAGGGAAAAGATGGTCTTCCTGCCCCAGAGTGAGACTCGCGGGTGCGAAGGAGAGATCGTTAAAGCTCCTTATCTGGAAAACCACAGTTAAATAATCACGTCATTCCTTTCTCCCGTCACCACCCTTCGAGGTCTCTCGCCTGCTAGCAGATTTAGGAGAACACCATGTTGAGACTAAACAGTGTCTCGAGACCTCGCTCCCTGGCAGCCATCAGCTTGGCCCTGCGGCCGCTGGAAGGCATCCCAATGCATGAGCTTGCGGAGTGACCAGGAGCCCTTTGATGCTTGGCCTCTGTATCTCAACTCTTTAACTTCCTCGTTCCAGAGCAGTCACCCAGTGATAGAGGAGACTGTCTGGGCTTTAGCTGCCAGCAGCCACAGGTGGCTGAACAGATGACAAGGCAAAGGGCGGCTCTCCCATCAGGAAGTGATGACTCAGACCTAGCAGGTCCCCGGGTAGGGCAGGGAGCAGGCCCGGCAGTGCCATCCCATCAACACGGAGCTTCCTCTGGTCCCAAGGTCTTTAGCGCCCCTGGGAAAGGAAGGGCGAGGGACTTACTGCGGGCATTCAGTCCTGCTGCTTCTGCAAACTAGGGCTGCCCTGCGAAGGACGGATGTCAGTCCATGTTCAGAAGACAGATGAGGAGCCAGGGGCAGTGACTGTGGCCCTGCGAGGGCGGAGTCACGGGACACCATTGTTTGAGGACAATAGGAGAGGGGAGAGAGGGTGCTACCTGGTGGGAGAGGAAGGCAGGGCTTGGACAGGCCGCAGAAGGACACAGGGCGGATGAGAATTCGGCAGATGTCCAGGCAATGGTGTGGGGAGCAGCCAGGATGAGCCCTGCCCAAACCTTAGCAGGTCTGGGGGACCCTTTCATCCCAATCCTAAAGGGTGAACATGGCTTTCGGCCGGGATCCCCCTTCACTGTGTTTTGGAACCCTCGTGAGTGCTGGGTGCAGCAAGCAGCCATGCCTCACAGGTCAAGACAGTTGCTTCCCTGGAGTAATCACCAAGATCCATATTTGAAGTTTAATGAAAGAGTGAAAGAAGCCAGGTCTTCCTCCTCCTCCTGTTCCTTCTCATCCCTTCTTTTTCTCCTCGTCCTCTACTTACTCACCCCACAATCTGGTAGCCCGAGAAGAATTTAGGGTCGAAAAATCCCTGGTTTGGGAGTCAAACTGAGCTGGGTCGGGGTCTCAGCCGTCTGTCTGCAGCACGCCTTGGACAAGTTGTCTGACCTCTCCGAGCTGCTCCTCACCTGTCAAAGGTGGGGGACTCCTCTCTTCCTGAGTTTACCCAGGGAATGTAAAATCTTGCTTAGGGGGACCAGCAGTTAGCATAGTGGCTATGTTGCTGAGCTCCCATGTAGTCGACCACGGTTCGAGTCCTGGACCCGGTGGCTTAAACTCACGCCAGGTACATGTGTGTGCGTGCCCAAGATCCCAAGAGGAGAATGGAGGAGAAAGGATTGTGGCGTGGCCATCCCCCCTGGGGGGTAATTTCTCACTTTCTGTCTCTCTTCCTCTCTCAGTCTGTCTGGTGAGTGTATGCGCCCTATAGCAAAAACCTCTCCAAAAAAAAAAAAAAAATCTCGTTTGGGAATGCTCATCACAGTGCCCGGCACACGGGAGCCACTCAGCAGCATGGGCTCCTTGGTTTCCCCTTGGGCTCCCCCTTCTGGGATGATCTTGAGAATCCCCTTCAGTGCCTTTCCTCCTGAGGGTGATGCCTTGTCACCTGCTATACTCAGAGTCTTCCGCAAGAGCTTCCCTGGTATTAGCCATGACAGGGCTGAACAGGGCTGCCTCCTGAGCTTGGCTCTTCATGGGCGAGCCATGATTCTCAGGTGGGAGATAGCTGCCAAGGCCCCACAACCCCCTTCCCGTCTGCAGCGCCCCCAAGGTCTCACAACCCCCTTCCCGTCTGCAGCACCCTAACACCTCTCTTCATGGGTCAAACACTTCCAGAAGCAGCCTCACCATAACCCTCCCCCTTCCCACACACCCACTGGGTTGCTTCCAACTCTAGCGTGTTCCTCCCCCACACCTCGCTGAGGCTTTCTCTGGCCAGAGCCCACTCACGTGGGTGACGACAGGTGGCAGGAAATTGGTGCCTAGGAGCAGCAGCTCTCGGGAGTCAGTGGAGAAAGGTCAGACTCTCGTGTCTTCAGCTGGTAAGACTGAAGTGCCCTCTGCGTGAGGAGACTGAATCCGGCTCCCTCCAGCAGCAGCCCCATGGGTAGCCCGGCCTCCCTTCCCTGTCCTTCTCCACCCCTCACTGCCATTTCCGGGTGTTGCCTCCACATAAACTACTCTCCTCACATCTTTGTGAATGAAACCAAACTTAGACAATGGAGTGGCCGCCGTGACTCCATCCAGGGGGACCCTACCCGAAATAGAACGGAGGACACGTGATTTGCAGGGTCCCTCCCACCCTTGGAGAACCTAGTTTGGGCTTCACTGCGCAACACGGAAAGGCTGCTGCCGGGTGGCGAGTGCTGTCCGGTGTTCACGCGTCCTTCTCTCCCACACAGTGGCAACGTGGAGCGCCCCGAGTCCCTGCACGACAACACCCTCACCTTGACGGTGCCGCTGGTGCATGAGGTGGACTCGTCCATCGCTGGGTGAGTAGCCCAGGCCTGGGTTGCCAAAGCACAGGCGTGTCCTCCAGGAGAACCCCGTGCTTCTCTTGTATTTGCATGCGCAGCGCTGGCCCTGCCACCTGCAGTGGCTTACACCCTCCTCCCTCCTTGTGCACCCCCCACCCACCCGCTGGGTGCAGCGATAACCTGGGAAGTCTGATGACAAGCTTAAAGTCCACAATTCCTCTGACTACCCAGTACACCTTTGCTTTTTTTGTTTTTTTTTAATTTTATTTATTTGTTCATTTTATTTTGATTTGACCAGAGAGAGACAGAGAGAGAGAAAGTGAGAAAGCAAGCCGCCAGGCCCAGGACTCGAACCATGGTCAGCCATGTGGGAGTGTCCAGCACCTTAACCATCACGCCACCTGCTGGTCCCCACCCAGTACACCTTTGCATGCGTATATTGCTGGCTCCTCGCCACCCTACCCTTCCAAGATGCCATGTGGTAGCAGGTGGTGTGACTCCTGGGATTGAAATCCCAGCCAAAAGCTGCGGGCCAGCGATTACAGCCGGACGTGTCTTAAGCCCTGGCTCACAGGAGGGCTGCCTTTCTGATTCGCTTCACAGTCAGTGCAGGCTTTGCGTGTTTCTCTGAACTCCTTCAAACCCAGAGACGGTTCTGCCTGGTGGCTGCGATGGTCTGGAACAGGCAGGGACCCTCACACTAGCCCCACCGTCTGTCTGGGTGAAGTCCACAGCCACTCCGGGCAGCTGGCATTGTTGGAAAGCAGGGCAGTGGGCTGCGGTCTGCGGGGACCCGAAACAACCTGGGTCAGTTTTCAGCCAAAGGCCTAGCCTGGAAAAATGAGAACCCAGTTCCTGTTTCCGGCCTCAGAAAACAGAGCACATACCTCTTTGATAGTGGAAAAAAGATTTGTGCAATTAGTTTAGATCAAGTGAGGACCCGCTGAACCCTTGACTCAAATGCAAGCTGAACTTCCTGGAGGTTCACAGTTTCTCATTTTTCAGTCTTCAAGTGCCTCTGGGTTCCAGCCTTGGCTAGAAGTACAAATGTTGATTCCTCGCCCGAGGAGCTGTGGCTGCAACCGCTCACGCCCTGCTGGGAGCTGCAGCGTGAGTCTCCTGGCATCCCTGCTCCTGGGCTCTTGGCATTTTTCATTGCGTTTTTCAGACATGAGGCACTGGTGGAATAGATTTGCAAATTAGCATAGATTTGCCTCTGTTCACAGTTCTGTTTTTAACCAAATCGTTTATTTATTTGGCTCATCATGGGCACAGGGAGAACATACCCAGAACCAAGCCCTATCCATGGGGACAAAGAGAGAGCACACCCCCACACACATTGGTTTATGCTGTCCGCTTTCAGAGACTTCACTGTGAGGTGTTAACAGCCCCCCATGAAGCCATCAGTTAAACAAACACGTCAACCTCTGAACTTTACAGGCCCGTAAATCAGACTAAGATGAAGTGAACCGGTTCTTGCCGTTTGATAATGCCAGGAACTCTCGGTTTCTAAAAGGATGTCCTTACATTTAAAATAGACAGCAGGTGGCATGGTGGTTAAGATGCTAGAATTCCCACATGGCTGGCCATGGTTTGAGTCCTGGACCTGTCAGCTTGCTTTCTCACTCTCCCTCTCTCTCTGTCTTCCTCTGGCAAAACTCATGTGAAAAATAATATTAACAATAGGGACCAGCAGTTAGCGTAATGGCTATGTCGCTGGACTCCCATGTAGTCTACCGTGGTTTGCATCCCGGACCCAGTGGCTTAAAACTCACGCCGGGCGCTTGTGCATGCGTGCCCAAGATCCCGAGAGGAGAATGGAGGAGAAGGGATTGCGGTGTGGCCATCCCCCCTGGGGGGTGATTTCTCACTTTCTATCTCTCTCTCTCTCTCTCTCTCTCTGTCTGGAGAGCGCACGCGCCCTATAGCAAAAACCTCTCAAAAAAAAATTAACAATAGCAATAAATAAATAATTCTTTTTTTAAAAAAAAAAAAAGAAAATAGACAAGTAGCTGTCTATTCAGACCTGGTCCCCCCAAATCTCAGATCGCTGTGTGTGGGTGAGCGGCTTTGAGGACCTAGAACCTGTCCTTTGTTTGGAAGTGTCAGGATGAGCTTGGTTTCCTCTCAGTTTGTACATATTGGCAACTCTGAAAACATGACTACCACCTGGGCTTGAATTCTTTTTATTTATTTTTTTCTTTTTTGGCCCTATGGCACATGCACTCATTGGAGAGGAAAACAGACAAAGAGAGGGGAAAGTGAGAAATCACCCCCAGGGGAATGGCCATGCCACAATCTCTTTTCTTTTTGGGATTTGGGGCATGCATGCCCATGTGCCTGATGTGATTTTCAAGTTGCTGGGTGTTAGACTAGAACTGTGATTGGTCATGTGGGAATCTAGCACCTTACCCACCACGCCACCTGCTGGCTCCGGACTCGAATTCTTAATCGTCTCTTATGGAGCCACTATTTGAAATCTGAAAGAAAATGCTGTAATTGAACCGATGTAGTTTTCTGATAGCCAATTTCTAGTAATCTTGGTAGTCTAATGAATTTAAGTTTTTAAAATGAATTTGTCAGAGTGGGGTTTAGGATGCCAAATATATCATTCATTTGTATTTACTTTTAAAAGCTTATCATCTCTCTTAACCCATAAAATATTTTTCAAGTGGCAAAACAGAAAATATATAACTTTATAATCTAGTTTAAAAGAAAAAAAAAAAGACTATAGTTTTCCTCAAGTTAAAAATGTAATCCAGGGACCAGCAGTTGGCATAATGGCTAATGTTGCTGTACTCCATTGTAGTCAACCATGGTTCAAGTCCTGGACCCAGTGACTTAAACTCACACCAGGCGTGTGTGCGTGCATGCCCACCCAAGATCCCGAGAAGAGAATGGAGGAGAAGGGATTGTGGCATGGCCATCCCCCTGGGCAGGGGGTGATTTCTCTCTTTCTGTCTCTCTGTCTCTTTCTGTCTTTCTGGCAAGACACGTGCCCTTGCTACACGTGCTCTATAGTAAAAATCTCTCAAAAAAAAAATGTAATCTAACTACAAATTTGTAAATGTTTCTCGTTGCTAGGACCTGAGATGAGAAGGCATTACTAGAAATATCTGCTTAAAAAGTGTAGTCAGGGGACCAGCAGATGATATAGTGGGTTATGTCAGTGGATTCCATGTAGTTGACCATGATTCGAATCCCAGACCTGGAGGCTTACAATTTACATCAGATGCATATGCTTGCGTGCCCAAGATCCCAAGAGGAGAATGGAGGAGAAGGGATTGCTGCGTGACCTTCCCCCCTGGGGGGTGATTTCTCGCTTCCTGTGTGTGTGTCTCTGTCTCTCCAGCTAGTGCATGCACCCTGTAGCAAAAAAGATCTCTCAAAAAAAAAAAAAAAGGTGTAGTCAGGCTGGACCCCTAGCCTAATGGTTAAGGGTGCTGGATCCAACATGGCTGACCACAGTTTGAATACTGGCCCAGTGACTTATAAAGCACACCAAGTGCATGTGTGTGTGTACACCCCAAATCCTGACAGGATGGAGAAATAGGGAGAAGGAATCATAGCATGACCACACCCCACCGGGATGCTCTCTTTCTCTCTGTCTCTCTGGTAAGCACACATACCCTTGGTGATTTAAGGCGGGGGGAGGGGATCATAAAGCATAGGGTGGCTGCAGAGACTGGCATTCGTAAGAGAGAGGAGAGAAGCACTTGGTGGAAGGCACTGGGTTAGAGACAGATGTCTGGGCCCTCAGGACAGCAGTCACCGTGCGTGCTTAACCGTGGGTGGGGATGACAGATTTCATGCTTCCCTTTCAGAGTCGTATCTCCAAGCTCCTTCATGTATGGCGAGTCTGTGGACACATCCAACTTCATTCAGCTGGATGACCTGGAGTGCCATTTCCAGCGCCTCAACGTCACCCTTCAGGTACCCACTCCCGGAGCCCATCTGTCACTGGGGGCCAATGGAAGGGCCCATGGGATATGTCGCCTATGGAAAGGCAACTAAAGATCCGGGCTCTTTGCCAAAGAAACCCTTCTCAGCATGGCAGGCTGATGTATGTGGGCATGGTTTGTAACCATGCATGGAATTAAGCCCCTCCCTGCCTGGTCCTGTGCTTTGCAGACCCGTCTGCTTTTCAGGACTTGGGAAAATGCTGCACACAATGGACACCAGCCTCCCCCCATGTGGGGCTGTGGATGACTGAGGCCTCTGCCAGTGTCCCAGCTCCAGTGGTCCCACAAGAACCCCTTTATGTTTTGCATCATTATCTACCTATGGGCAGAGGTCCTCGGAGGATATGCTGCATCCCCTTCCTCCTGG
>NW_006206439.1:788514-801013 GCF_000334495.1 Tupaia belangeri chinensis | reverse complement strand
TGCTGACTCAGTTCCCCCTGCTACAGAGGAACAACTCTTGAAAAGGTTTTAAAAAAAGCAGGCCTCCCTGGGAAGAAGCAGGCTGCTCCCTCACTGAGCTGGGGCTGGCTCCGCCCAGTCCCGTAAACATCATTTCCAGCACGTCTGCTCAATGTGGGCTGTGGGCATTGTGAAAGACTGTTTCTTCGATTGATGGATTCATTCATTCATTCATTCATTGAGAGATTTCTGCTATAGGGTGTTCATTTATTGGGAACTTGCACCTCTGCTTTTCTGAGTTGGTTCTCAGAGTTCGTCTTTTTTTTTTTTTTTTTTTTTTTTAACTTACTTGCTTTTTGTGGTTGGATAGAAAACAGTAAAGACCAGATAGATTTCTTTCATTTTAGTTGTTTACACTCGTTGTTTACGCTCTTTCCCATTCTTGCAGTTTTAGAGTGCTTTGCGTTCAGTTCAGAGCTGAGAGTCTGCTGGATCCGTAGGGTTGACAGTGTGTGCCATTGATTGGAAGAAGATTCTTCCAAGTTCGCTAAACCCACCTTTTCTTGAGAATTCTCTGATGACTCATTTTCTTGTCTAACGATTGTTGTTATGGTCATGCTGACAAGGTTGATGGTGACATTGACCAAGAGGTGGAGATAGCAGCGGAAGAGGAGGAGGTCAGGAATATGGAAAATGCTCTTCTATTTTCATATTCCAATGACATCATTCCTAAAGGAGAACATAAAACGTTCCATATGAGTGAATTTTCTATGTCTTTATAAAATCTGTTACTCAATAAGCTGCGTAATTGTTTAAAGACTCCACTGCAATTGCAGATGGGAGAAAGGCAGAAATACGAGGCTCGGGCCTGCTTTCTACATTTTATCACAGTTTTTTTTTTTCTTTTTTAACAGAGCCACGATAATTTATTGGCCACTGATAGGGTTTTTTTGGCATCAAGAAACAAAGCATTTCCCCACCTGACCAAAAGGTGAAAAATAACACAGATGCTGCACATGAACGCTTGCAGAGAATCCAATGTTCAGTCGTTTGTCCAGAATAAATACAGTAAGGCGGGCTCTTCCGTCGGCCTCTCTCTCTAATGCGTGAGACAGTGTAAATCAAAACCCTTCTCTTCTTGGCTTACTCCCATTCATGCTTTCATTGGGATTTCCCAGACATGTCTAGAAGTTTCTATTCAATGCTGCGCTCTCGGGTTTTACTTCAAATTAATTATTCTGAGTGTGGTTGAGTGCGCCTTCCTTCTTGTATCTTGGAGTTGTTGTTTTTGGTACAATGTGCTCTTTTTGAATCAAGAATTAGCAACGATCATACATCTGCTCTCTTCTTTTATCTTTTAATTCTTTGAAGCAGAAACAAGTATTAAAAAAAAAAAATGAAGATGTGCTTTTGTAGAGAAGAGCTGGTTGGAGCATAGTCCTCATGCATTCTGCCATACATGAAGATCTGGTTAGATTTCCAGCTCGTTTTTTGTCTCTGCTCTTCTGACCTCAACTTCAAAGATACTTTGAGCTCCTGAATTTTCTTTCTCGTCCCCGGGCCACCAAGCAGCATTCATTTCTTTCTCTCGCCCATTCAACTTCTACTCATCCCCTACTCACCTTTTTTTAAAATTCATTTTTCTAAAAATTGCTACAGGGAAGACCAGCAGTTGGTATAATGACTATGGCACTGGACTCCCATGTAGTTGACTGCGGTTCAAGTCCCAGACCCGGTGGCTTACACTCACACCAGATGCATATGTGTGCATGCCCAAGATCCTGAGAGGAGAATGGAGAAGGGATTGCGGTGTGGCCATCCCCGCCAGGGGGTGATTTCTTGCTTTCTGTCTTTCTGTCTCTCTCTGTCTTTCTGGTGAGCGCACACACCCTGTAGGAAAAATTTCTCCAAAAAATAAAAAAAAATTGCTCCAGGGCGATTGACTGGAGAGAGAAAGCACAAGAACCCCCAGAAGGGTTGACCATGATGCAGTCCCTTCTCCTCCATTCTTTTCTTGGTATTTTGAGCATACACACATACACACACGTGCCTGGCACGTTTTTCAAGCCACTGGGTCCACTCAGTGGACTAAAAGTTTGGGGGTTTAAAATGCAGATAAAGGGATTTCTAGTTCATTACAATTTGCTACCATTGAACGTTTCTCTTCACTACACCTGATGACCTCCTAGACCCTATCCCTAGAGTTCCTATATATGATTTCAAAGAGCCTTAGAGTATATATTGCCTGACGTGAAATGAAGATCTGTTATTTTCCATTAATACTTCCTGTCTGTCTTGCACACCCACAGGTCTATAACACTGGCCCGAGTACCCTTCCTGGGTCATCCGTCAGCGTCTCGTTCCCCAGTCGACTGTCGCCTGGTGGTGCAGAGATGTTTCATGTCCAGGAGATGGTGGTGAGTTCTCCGTCATTCACACTGTTGCTTTCAGCTTGAGCCAGCCATTAGAGTTTGGTTTCCCGCTCAACCCCAATGACTCGGAAAATATAACTTGTTCTACCCTTTGGAAACATAACTGGAGAAGCCAGGAGACCTGCAGTATCTGGATTTCTACATTGAGACAGTTTGGTTAATGCCTTAAGAAGACCTTTTTGGGGAGGGGAAGGGTTGGTTATGAATCCAACTGCTTAGAAGGACTTTGTGGTTCTGAAACCCCCAGTAACTGTCTCCATCTTGCGTGTGTCTGGATGCATTTCACCAAGGAGAGGGTCTGCAGCATGCAGGAAGACTCTCAGAGGGCCCCTGACGCTTGTCTGGTGAAGGACTCAGCCACAGATACAAATACAGGTTGAAATTCGTTTCGATGCAGAAAACGCAGCTGGAGTTAACTTAGGTGATTTTGTCTCAAGGGAAGCTTGGTAACTGGTGTGATCATTTCCGCCCACCTCCTTGAAACAGTCTCCCTTGCTTCCTGGACGTTGCGTTCTCCCAGTTTCACCTTTCCTCCGACTTTTCCTCGATCTGTGCCCTGTCTAGAGGGCCCGGGATCTCCTCTATTCCACTCTCTGAGATCTCCCTGTGACTCATGGCTTTGAATTCAGTCTGTGCTGACGGTATTAGTGTTTCTCTCCAGCCCAGCCCTTAACCATGGAATTCAGATTTGAAAGGCAATACCTTGAGGCCATCTCTACCTGGATACCTAACAGGTGTCTCAGTCTTACCCCAAACTGAACTCCGACAGAACCCTTCCAAACCTGCTGTTCTACAGCCTTCCCCATCTCAGCAAAGGGCACTTCCATTCTTCAGTTGTTCGGCTTGAAAATCTGAAGTTATCTGTGATGCTTTTCTTCCTACACTTCATATCCAGTCCACCAACACACTGAACGTCTCCCCCTTCACTGCAAATCCACAACGTTACCCACTTATTTATTTTTTTTAAGAGAGATTTTTGCGGGACCAGCAGTTGGCGTAATGGCTATGTCTCTGGACTCCTATGTAGTAGACTGCAGTTCGAGTCCTGGATCCGGTGGCTTAAACTCACACCGGGCATATGTGCGTGTGTACCCAAGATCCTGAGAGGAGAATGGAGGAGAAGGGATTGTGGCCTGGCCATCCCCCCTGGGGGGTGATTTCTCATTTTCTGTCTCTCTCTCTTTCTGGCGAGCGCATGTGCCCTATAGCAAAAGAAAGAGATTTTTGCTATAGGGCACATGCACTTGCCAGAGAGACAGACAGAAAGCAAGAAATCACCCCCAGGGGGTTGCCCATGCTGTAGTCCCTTCGCCTCCATTCTCTTCTCGGGATCTTGGGCATGCACACACACACACACACACACACACACACACACACACGTGTCCGCCATGAGTTTTAAGCTACCTGGTCTGGGACTTGAACTGCAGTGAACTACGTGAGAGTCTAACGACATAACTATTACTCCATCTGCTGGTCTCCGGTGCCAGTTTTTATGCCCGTCAGCTGGGTTATTACCTGCTCAGTGGTGTCCCTGCTTCTCCCTGGCCCTGCTATCGTCTGATCGTGCCCTAGCAGCAGAGTGACCCTCCCAAAGGGTCAGAGCAACAACTCCCCCCTGCCAAAGACCCTCCCAAGGCATGTGCCTCCCGAATTCTCCCAGCAGTTCCTCTGGCCTCATGATCTGTCACTTGTCACCCTCTGACCTCATCTTCTTCTCCTACTCCAGCCACTGCCTCCTCCCATCCTGGAGCACTCCCGAACTCCCATCTGCAGGATTTCGCAGCCCTGTCTTCCTGCCTCCTAGAACACCCTTCCCCAGATAGCCAGGGCCCTCCTCCCTCGCCTCCCTCCGGTGCTTGCCCGCATGCCGCCTTGTAGGGAGACCCTCCCTGACCAGCCTCTGTCCCGTACTCCTCATCCCCCTCTCTCGCTCCTCCTCCACCATCACCCTCACTGGCAGCTGGCCTCCCGCATGCTGTCTGACCTGACTAGGTGATGTGCCTCTTCCCTGTCCCCCACCACGTAGGGACAGGGATTTCTGTCTGCCTATTGCGGTGCCTCTAGGCCAAGGGCTTGGTATATTATATGTGCTCGTTGAGTGTGTGTACACTGGAACAAAAAACCCACGTTCTAAAACACAGTCATTTACTCTTCCTAAGAGAGTTTAGGAGAAGTCTCGGGTTGACACCGTCGTGGCCAGGAATCCTTTGCTCAGCAATTTATTTATTTATTTATCTATCTATCTATCTATCTATCTATTTATTTATTTATTTATTTTGGAGAGGTTTTTGCTATAGGGCGCGTGCGCTCGCCAGACAAACAGAGAGAGACAGAGAGACAGAAAGTGAGAAATCACCCCCCAGGGGGGATGGTCACGCCACAATCCCTTCTCCTCTAGGGATCTTGGGCACTCACGCACACGCGCCCGGCGTGAGTTTTAAGCCACCGGGTCCAGGATGCGAACCGTGGTTGACTACGTGGGAGTCCAGCGACATAGCCATTACGCTAACTGCTGATTCCCAGCAATGCAGTTTTTTGACTGCTAAGGAATGGCTCACACGTCCAGCGTGTGTCCTCCTATCAGAGTGCTCCGGGAGCCACTCATGTCTCACCCTCCTGGGGTGCGAGAGAGAAGGGTAGTGTCTCTCGGGTTGCTCCTGAGAGGACTGGGGACCGAAGCTCTGGTAAGTCACCAAGCCAGAGGGTGCATGCAATGTCGAGAGGGGCATGGAAGCCTTGCTCTTCCTGGGCATGCAAGGGACATTCAGCCAGACAGAGGGACAGTCTATCTGTAGGCTTGACAATCAGGGCAGCGATGCCATCGTGTGAGCATGCTGCCCAGGGATGGGAGCGCGTAGGCTCTATGTGCTGCTGGTAGTTTCAGGCGAGCTGAAAAGTAGCTTCGTGTGAATGTTGAACGTAGAGCAGGTCACCTCTGCTGAGCTTCCTGCTCAGTCCTGTATGTCCTCAACAACACTGCATTTCTGTTCTGTGCTGTGCCCCATCTCTGGGCTTGGCTGAACTGGCAGGAGAAAAGCCTGTGGCCTTCTGCACCAACCGTGTGCCACGCTCTGAACTCGGCGTGAGGTCAGCAGACACCCACACGCCCGTCCACCTCTTAAGTATTACTAAGCACACTACCCACTTCACCTTTCCCCTGGTGTCTCGAAGTATTCTCCTCATAGAGGATGTTCTATGTGTTGTTCACATGAACCTAAATAAAGTTTTAGAGAGACATTTTTCCCCTTGGGCAAAATTATCTATTGACCAAACAGGAAATTTAAGTCACTCAGATTCTGACAGTGTCTTAGAACCAAGTACACCCTTCTCCTCTTTACTAAATACTGGACCAAGCAAAAGCCACTGGAAGGGACTTTGGAGCACATTATAAATAGCTGGCTTAGGGACTGGCAGGTTGCATGGTGGTTAAGGGTGCTGGGCTCCCACATAACCAACCATGGTTCAAGTCCTGGACCTGAGGCTTCCTTTCTCTCTCTCTCTCTCTCTCTCTCTCTCTCTGGTTAGTTAGTTAATTAATTAAATATTTTTAAAATAAATAAATAGGGACCAGCAGATGGTTTAATGGCTATGTCATCATCCACCACCATTCCCCAGCCTCTGACAGGGCACTGAGCAGGTGGGCATCAGTAGACTTGTTAGCCCATCTGCACTCGGAGGCAGAGTACAGGCACAGGGGAAGGGCCCATCTGTCCTCCTTCCCCCCACTTTAGGGACCCCCAGATGGTTTCACTCCTTCTGACAGTGCCCTTGGTCTCCATATTGCCTTTGGTCATCATCTCTACAGAATGCTGGAGGTAGGCTTACTGGCCCTTTGGGCCCTGGGCCATTACTCCACCTACAACCTGGCAGTTTTCCAGTGATTGGCTTAGAGTTCGTTCAGAAGTCTCTAGGACCATCACCCATGTCCCTGCCTCTTGGTTTCACCAGAGTCTTCTATGCTTGTCCAAACAATGTCTTGAGAGCCAGGTGTCTGTGAGCGGAGAGTACCTTTGCTTACGTAGAAGAGAATTTTATGGAGATTCTGAAGAAGTGTGGCCACTCTACACCCAGGCTTAGTCCATGAGCTTCCCTTGTAGCAGAGGCCCCGGAGCCTCCCACACTGCTGTGTTTTATTCAGAAGCAGCCATGGCAGTCGGCTGAAAAAAGACTCTCCATTTCATTCCCATCACTTCCCAGCCACTGGGATTGTGTGGAGCTCTGTGGGGACACACTGACTTCTTATAGAACAAAACAAATCAAAGGGGACAGGACACTGTGGTCCTAGGGTCTTGCAGAAAATCAAGTTGGAATGACCGTGGAGTTGAGAGAGTCAGAGAGAAGGGAAGATTGACAGACCTACCTACCTCCCCTAAAATAACATCATTACCAACAATAAATCATTCTCAGTTTGTTCTGTAAGCCCCGGCCGAGCACGCACCTCTTCTGTGGCAGGCTCTATGAAGACTAAGTCACACAGCTGCCCCAGAAACGCACTTCTTGTGGGAGACAGGAATAACGAACCCAGCTGCAGTACTGTGTAACAAATGCAGTAATGGCGGGCTGCCTCCGCCTCCCGGGGGTACAAAAAAAGACTCTCCATTTCATTCCCATCACTTCCCAGCCACTGGGATTGTGTGGAGCTCTGTGGGGACACACTGACTTCTTATAGAACAAAACAAATCAAAGGGGACAGGACACTGTGGTCCTAGGGTCTTGCAGAAAATCAAGTTGGAATGACCGTGGAGTTGAGAGAGTCAGAGAGAAGGGAAGATTGACAGACCTACCTACCTCCCCTAAAATAACATCATTACCAACAATAAATCATTCTCAGTTTGTTCTGTAAGCCCCGGCCGAGCACGCACCTCTTCTGTGGCAGGCTCTATGAAGACTAAGTCACACAGCTGCCCCAGAAACGCACTTCTTGTGGGAGACAGGAATAACGAACCCAGCTGCAGTACTGTGTAACAAATGCAGTAATGGCGGCCTGCCTCAGCCTCAGGGTGATACAAAGCTGTGATGCCCACCTTGGGGAGGGTAGAGGAAATGCTTCCCCGGGCAGCCAGGGCTTAGAGAATGTGTAGGGTTCACCAGAACAAGTGAAGAGGAACTTTCCAGAGAGCAGCAACAGTCACTACCTGTGAATGGTGATAGGGTGGTTTGGACCCTGGGTGGAGCTGGGCCCGGCTTTCCATTCGCACTGCTTCGTTCTTATACAGATAGGCGAAGACCCGTGTTCTGTGTGCCTTCTTCAGGATGGAGAGCTGATAGATACCTTGGCAATACGACGGGGAGTCGTAAGCCAGTCATTTCCCGTGGCAGCTGGTACATTAATCACTTCTTACATCTTTGTGTGCTTGTAGACCTGCGCTTTCATTTCTGCTGACTTAGGAATGGGGAAGTACCAGCCTCCTGCTGTCTGAGGCTCTCTAACCGCATGTCATGGTGGGCATCATCAGCCCATGATCTTTGGGTCACTGCAGAGAGCAGTGGCTTCTGTGGGGCCATCAAGCTATGGTGACTCGCTCCTTAGAGAAGGCTTCTGTTTGAGGTAAGGGTATATCTTCTCTCACACAACTTGATGAGAACTAGCCTGAGGATTTTTGGTTCTTTGCGTCATCGCAGCTCCTCTGTAAGATGAGCCATGCAGCAGAGCCTCTGAGCACAGGGCTGAGGTAAGACATCTGTCACAAGGCCTGCGGGCTCCCAGAAGGAAGACCGTATGGCTGTGAGTGGCGGCCCCTGCCAAAATTAAGCTTCGCTCTTGATGTCGGAAGGTTCAAGGAAATGGATGGAAGATTTGTGTCAGACCTCAAGCTTCCCTTGGTGAAGCTCCACACCTGTCTGTGTGAGCTTTCTGATACTGGAGAAAGCTTTGGATTTCACTCTTGTTAACACACAAGAAGGAAACATGCCCCAAGAATGTGAGCTAACAGAAGGAGAGGGGCTGGGGTCAGCCCGTGGCCTTGTGGGTAAGGTGGCTGGCTCCCACACAGTTAACTGGGTCAGCCAGCTTGGAGTCCCAGGCCCAGCCTCCATTCAGCAGAGGCAGGCTCAGTCCACAAGATCCACATGATGAAAACCACCAAGAACTAACCACAGAATGAGCATCAGCCCAGGGCAGAGAGGCACGAACTGCAGTTAAAGGAACTCATACCAAAGGATGCGATCATGAGGCCAACACGGTGTTGGAAGAAGCAAAATTGCTCTTTTCAGAGTGATCTGAAAAGACAGTGTTACTGTGAACTATGATAAGCTGGAGATTGGTGAATTTAAATTTTTAATCACTTAAATAAACTTCAGCATGTGAGCTATGTAGTAAAATGGCTGTAAGAGACTAAAAGAGTGGGTTGGAAACCTGAGGGATTGTCTAAGAATGGAATGTGAAAGGACAGAAAGTCAGCTAAACTTAGTATTTCTTCTTCTTCTTTTTTTATTTTTTTATAACACTTTGGAATGAAAATCCCTGGTGATCTCAGTATAAGAGTTAGAAGGCAGGAGAGATGGAAGGGAAAGTCAGCCAAGATTCTTGTCTTGTTTGGGGGAACAGTTTATATGCCAGTTAGCTCAAGGCTTGAGTAAAACAAAAATGTTTAAATATGTAAAAATTATAAGGGCAACTTAGAAGAATAAAAACAACATAGAACATCCAAACCACTAAAGAATTTGAAACAGAAGAAAAGTCAAGACAATTCATAAAAAGAGAAGTCATGGAAAATAAAAGCACATAATAAGATGGAAGAAATAAAACCAAACATATCAATAATCAAAATAACTATGAATGGATTAAATGCCCTAGCAAAAGATAGAGACTTTCAGGTAATTTTAAAAATCTAAACAAAGTTAATAACAAGAATCATATATATAAAATTACCTAGAATGTAAGGCATTAAAAAGAAAATGCTAACTGAAAGAAAGCAGTGGAGCAGTATTAACAGCAAACAAAATAGTGAGTCATCAGAAAAGTCATGACATATTTTTCTATGCAAAAAAATTTTTTTTCTGACGACCCAATGTAGTCTAAGCAAAAATAAATAAACAAACTTGAACATTAAATAGGTCAAAAAATGTGTGTCAGAGTGATTAAAGAGTCAGTCCTCAGACCAGCAGGTAGTGTGATTGTTAAGGCATGGGAGACCACATTGCTGACTGCACAGTTCAAGTCCCGGACCTGGAAGTTTGAAAAACATACCAGACACATGTGTATACATGCCCAAATCCCAAAGGGAGAAATGGAGAAGGAACTGTGATATGGCCATCCCTCTCTCACATTCCTCCTCTTTTTTTCTATACTCATGCTCTCTAAAAAAAAAAAAAAAAATTAAGTCTACTAAGAACCTGTAACAGAAATGAGCTTATATGTAATCAACAACACAGCTCTAAACATATGACAATATCTGATACAAATATAAGAATAAACTGACATGGAACCAGCAGTTAGCGTAATGGCTATGTCGTTGGACTCCCAGGTAGTTGACCGTGGTTTGCGTCCCAGACCTGGTGGCTTAAACTCATGCCGGGCGCGTGTGTGTGCATGCCCAAGATCCTGAGAGGAGAACGGAGAAGGGATTGCGGCGTGGCTATCCCCCTTGGGGGGTGATTTCTCGCTTTTTATCTCTCTGTCTGTCCTGGACCCGGTGGCTTAAAACTCACGCCGGGCACATGTGCGTGTGCGTGCGTGCCCAAGATCCCAAGAGGAGAATGGAGGAGAAGGGATTGTGGCATGACCATCCCCTCTAGGAGGTGATTTCTCGTTTTCTGTCTCTATGTCCCTCTCTCTGTCTGGCGAGCGCACGTGCCCTATAGCGAAAACCTCTCAAAGAAAAAAAAAAAAGAACTTGCACATCCACGTTTATTGTGGAATTATTCACAATTGCTAAGACATGGAACTGACTCAAATGTTCATGAACACATGAATATATTGAAAAAGTGTGGCACCATATACAGTATGGAATACTACTCAGCCATGAAAAAGAAAACTAACAAGACCCTGCCAGCTGATAAAAAGAGTAGATGAACCTGAAAGATTTACTGTTAAGTGAAGCAAGCCAGACTATAAAAGAGAGGTATTGTTTGTCCCCACTCAATATATACCAAATGTCTGTACTCTATGGGAGAAACTGAAAGACTAGAAGATATAAAAGCGTGGAGATCAACTGTGGATACTAGAGACGGTATAGGAGGAGGATGGGAAATGGGGGAGAGTGAGAAGCAGGGAATCAAGGGGGAAAAGAAATGAAGCATTTCAGGAATGCAAAAATGGAAAATAATCTATTGATGATAACGTATATTATACCTTTAACTGGATTAATATATAGTGTTTTGATGCTGGGAAAATTCACTTTGAATGCTGTCATGATTTACAGTGACTGAATGTATAAAAAATAAAATATATTTTTAAAAAAACTAACAAAATACAAAAAGTAACACCTGCCTCCAAAGGGAGAGACTAGGATCCAGAATCGCTGCAGTATATCTAAGCGCTCCGTTTAAGTATGTATGTGTATGAAGGAAACAAGTAACAGAGCAGTCGACAGAAACTGTCTCTGAGGAAGCCAGATCTTGGACTTAATAAATAAAGGCATCAAAGCAGCTATTATAAATATGTTCAAAGGGGTCAGTCACCCTGTGGCTTGGTGGTTGAGGAAACTGGATCTCACATGGCCGGCCATGTGATTTGAAGACCCGACCCAGCAGCTGGAAAAGCACACAAGCCTCATGTTCTTGTATGCCCAAAATCCCCAAAAGAGAGAACAATGGGAGAGAAAGAGTTACGGTGTAACCAATCCCCATCGCAGGTGTGCGTGTTTTCTCTCTGTGTCTCTCTGTCTCTCTCTCTCTCTCTCTCTCTCTCTCTCTCTGCCTCTTTCTCTGGTGAGCACATGCACCCTCTGGCAGAAATTTAAAAGAACAGTAATAATATGTTTAAAGAACTGACATCAAGTTTTAATCATTAAAATGAGATAGCGATGATTCACCAGATAGAAATAGCAATACTATTGATACGTAAATAACATAATAAAGTAACTGGAACATAAGTAAATTGAGTAGTAAAATCGATGGAAACCGTGAAAAGAACCACGTAGAAATTCTGGAATCGAAAGTAAAATACCTGAAATGAAAACATTCAGTAGAGAGGCTCAAGACAGATTGGAGCTGACAGAATCGGTGAGCTTGACGATGACTCAGGACAGATGAGCCTGTCTGAAGAACAGAAAGAAAAAGAATGAGCGAAAAGGAGCAAAGCCACAGAGATCTTTGATATGTTTTCCGGGCCACCGTAAACCGCATGAAAATATACAAAATTCGAGTTGCAGAAGGAGAGGATAGGGAGAAGGGAGAAGGAAAAAAACTGATGAAATGATGTCCCCAAACAGTGGAGGTGTATAATAATTTTCGGTGATAGACAATTAGCTATCCGTTGGGAAGAAATAACAGAAAAATTGTTCTATATATATATATATATATATATATATATATAAATAAAGTATTAGCAGAAAATGCTGAACATTTTCATAATGTGGATGGAAAGCATGTCATGAAATCTAAGTTATAAGAAAAAGATGAACAGCTTTAAGTCTACAACAATTATAAACTTGTGTGTGATCAAAATGTATCGTAAACATGGCTAAAAGAGGATGTAGAATGTATTGGTACCAAATGAACAGATAAATGAGACATGAATTACTTCTACAAAATGTTAAGGAAAGTGCCAAAAATTATAAAGAGGGCTAAAGTATTGGGTCATCGGAAACTCATGACACAATTTGGCATAGAAAAGTACTTTCCCAGCAACCTGTTAATATAAACAGGGAACATCCAAAAGAAGATTTTTTTTTTTAATAAACTGTTGTTTACTTTCCTTGTTTTTCCTTATTTCCACTCTTTGTAAGAGTCTGTGAAGAGCCGACTTAAGACCGCTCAGTGGTTGTTCCCACCCGTTCAGTGGCCTGAGCAGTGGGGGCTGCAGACCAGTCTTGGGTGGCAGGCTGAGCACTCCAGTCTTCAGTAGGGAACTGCTGGATGGGCACAGAGGGCACCTGCACGCCTTCAGACCAGTCTGCAACCTCGGGCTGAGCGGCAGTAAACTC
>NW_006206439.1:784949-788133 GCF_000334495.1 Tupaia belangeri chinensis | reverse complement strand
GACGAGCAATAGGAGTGGCTCCAGTGGCAGCAGCGAACTTCAGCACAGCCCTCTGCCCAGTGTTCCTGGAAGATCTAACACGGACGTCGGCAGGGTTTTCAGTGGCAACAGTGGACGAGCTGCCAGCAGAAGCTTCTCCCAGGTCCTCTTCAGATGTACGATGGAGATGCCGTCACTTTTCCTCTTGTAGATGTACTGCTCCATTTGGAAGTCAAGGGTGGTGCCACCTAAGTAGATTCCTGCAGCAAGGAACTTGAGGACCTCCTCCTCCTTCATCTGCAGGACATCAAGGGCGCCGGACGTCATGAGAGTTTCCCTTTAAGTTACGATGGGAACCCAGAACAACGCCGTATGGACCCTTGGGTGGGTCGCGCGGAAAGGCCAAAAGAAGATTTTTAATGGCAAACGAACATAGAGAAAGATACCTAGTTTTACTATTAATAAGAACAATGCACGCTCAAAAGAAGGTGGCTCTCCTTATGAAACTTGGAAAAGTCTAAAGGAAAGTTCCTATTTATTGTTGGTTAAAACGAAGAGAAAATGGGTACTCTCAGTATTGCTAGTATGAACAGCAACTTGATAGTAACTATAAAAATTTTAAATACGAATATTAACTCCACTATTGTCTTCAAATACATAATATACACAACAGAAAGATCTAACTTGGGACCAGCGCCTCGGGGAATGGCTATGTCGCTGGACTCCCATGTAGCCGACCATAGCTCGAGTCCCGGACCTGGTGGCTTAAACTCACACCGGGCGCGTGTGCGTGCGTGCCCAAGATCCTGAGAGGAGGATGGAGCAGAAGGGATTGCGGCGTGGTCATCTCCCCTGGGGGGTGATTTCTCGCTTTCTGTCTCTGTCTCTCTCTCTCTGTCTTTCTGGCAAGCGCACGCACTCTATAGCAAAAACCTCTCCAAAAAAAATAAAATAATCATTTTCAGTCGTCATGTAGCTGAAATTCTGGTGGGTAAAAGACAAATAGTAAGGGCAGGCTCCATAGCATAGTGGGTAAGTTAGCCAGATCTCCTATGGCCAACTGTATAGTTCGAGCCTTAGACACAGCAGCTTGGAAAACATGCCAGGCATGTGCAGGAGTGCTCCAAATCCCAGCTGGGTGGAGGAGAAGGGATTGTGGCATGACCATACCCCAGTGGGGGGGGTACTTTCTCCCTCTCCCTGTCTTTTTGTCTGTCTCTCTCTGGCCAGTACACATACCTCTCTGGCAATTAAAGGAAAAAAAAAAAAAAGATCATAAGGCCTTGGCAACTCTGTGTTTCCTGAAGATCTTCTCCCCATGACGTTCACACTAGTTGATTTCTCTCCTTTGAAATACCAGTCTCCACGCTGCCCCTTGTGTGTCCAGACTGAACCTATGTGTGTGCTCATTAGCGTCCCTCTAGGGGAGGGTGACCGCCACCACGCCAATCACTCATGTCGCTGGCCACGGCTGACAGTGATGCCAACTTTTAAAGCCAGCACACCGCACATGAGCAAAATCCTGGGTTGTATGACTTAACTTTGCTTGCAGGAAAAGCTCAACAAAAAGTCCCTCCTGCAGCCGGCTGGCCCGAGGCTGAGATTTAACCTGTACTCAAGCCAGGCCTGGCACTTGAAGGCAACCCCGCAAATAACCCCAAATAAAATCAAACAACTCACGATTCTTTTTCAATCTCTCCTGCTCTCCCCAATCATGAACATGTGCTGCTTTTTTTCCTCCTTCACCCTCAGTTGCTTTTTTTGTTTTATTTTATTTATTTATTTTTTTAATTTTCTTTAGAAATTCAAGGGCTTACCCTGTTCCAAACCAGCGCTCTTTGGGTGAGAAGTTTCTTCTGTCAGAGACTCAAGGCTTAGAAACCCCTCTCCAGCAGGAGGAGATGGATTGGGGGGATTATATGAACTAACCTCTGGACAAAATCTAACCAAGACGTCTCCCCAGAACGACAGAACTGAGTTTCCAGCGCTTCTCCCTGTTAAGCCATTTTCGGATCCCTCAAATCCCAGTGTTATGACTCTCCTCAGTCTCTTCCACTCTCAGTTCCCTCTGACCTTTCGTAGCTAAAATGGAAAACAGCTGCCTCATCCTCGCTGGTGGTGACGCTGAGCTATGACCTAACCCTTCTTCATCCCTCTCCTCCAAAGCGCATTGCAATTTCCTTCATTCTCTTTTTCCCATTCTAGGGCGTCGCTTTGCTCTCTGTATATTCTCCAGGTAAATAAAAAGGAATCCCAACACCCAGTGCTATGCCTCGAAATCCAAGCTGTCTTCATCACAGACCAAAGTTACTCAGGTGGTGAGGACTTGGCTTGCCAGGGGGGCGTCAACTCCTAGTTTCAGTCATTTCTCTGTGTGACTCAGAGGTGGTCCAGAGAGCCTTATAAAAAGATTTATAAAGATTTTTCTTTTTCTTTCATCACAATAAAGTGTGCCCAGGAGACAGAGAAGAGACAAGGCCTGATCATGCCAGAACCTTCCTCCAGTTCTCCAGCCTCTTGTCACCTGGGTCCAGGATTCAGACCCCAGTGGCCTGTGTAGGATCCAGTTTTCTCTGCACAGCGCTTAACCACTGCACGATGGGTTCAGCCCCAACAAAAATATCTCAGTGGCCCAAACTCTGAAGTCTCAAACCCCGTGTGTGATCTCCTCCCCACCTCTCCAGGCCACCTTCTCTCCCTCCAACCTTGTCATTGACCTTGTGCAGCCACTCTGACCACCCCACCACGAGGGCTGCTACGCATCCTTCCCTGGCCTCCTGACCTGACTAATGGCCTCACCCCTGCCTCTGAATGTGGAAAGGAAACTCTTTTCTCAAGATGCAGTTCACACACACTCCTGGGTGTCTTCCCAATGTTCCTGCCCCAGTGCCTTTGCACCTGACTGACTGACTGACTGACTTATTCATTCCTTTATTTATTTTAGAGAGATTTTTGCATGCAGTCACTGGAGAAACAGAAACAAACCCCTAGGGGGTTGGCCACACTGCCTTCTCTTTCATTCTTCTCTGAGGATTTTGAGCGCACATACATGCACACCTGGTATAAGTTTTAAGCCCCTCGGTCTGGGATTTGATCCACAGTTGACTATGTGGGAGTCTAGCAATATGACCATTATACCATCTGCTGGTCCCACACCTGCCTTTTTTTTTTTTTTTTTTTTTTTGGTGAGAGACACAGGGACCCA
>NW_006206439.1:780438-784912 GCF_000334495.1 Tupaia belangeri chinensis | reverse complement strand
CCCTGGGGAGATGGCCACTCTGCAATCCCTTCTCCTCCATTCTCCTCTCGGGATCCTGGGAACGCATGCACACATGCCCAGTGTGAGTTTAAGCCAACGGGTCTGGACTTGGAACCACAGTCGACTACATGGGGGTCCAGCGACATAGCCATTACACTAACTGCTGGTCCGCCCCACACCTGCCATTTCTAAGAATGTTCTTGGTTCAGGTCCTTGTGCTACAGGCTCCTTCCCATAATGCAAGTCTGAGCTCCAGGTTCACCTCAGGGAGTCTTCCCTGACCACCTCACCTAGCGCTGTAAACCCCTACCACTCTGTTGCATGTCCCTGTGTGGCATTTTCTTCATAGCGCTCATCACTGCCTGAAAATACTGTTTCTGACTGCCTGTCTTCTTCTGCAAGCATAAAACGCCATGAGAGAAAAAGAACCATGGCTCTTATTTTCTGTGTGTCCCCAGCATTTGGTGCCCAGCCAATAGCACATGCTTAGGTAGGATGAAAGAATTGGCTTCATCTGTGGCTTTCACTGTCGGATGCACCTCTCTCTGCCTTAGGAGGGGAGCCGCGTCCTTAGCCCTGTACATCATGCAGCGTATCGAAAGAACACTTTGTATGTCCTAGGAACTCGAGAAATTCACATTGAACTGAAATCCCCACGTGGAAATCTTTTGACAAATTTTCTTTTTTCTTTTTTTTTTTTTTAAGCGAGATTTTTGGTATAGGACACACACGCTTGCTGGAGAGAGAGAAACCGAAAGTGAGAAATCACCCCCGTCCCCAGAAGGATGGCCATACCACAATCCCTTCTCCTACATTCTCCTGTCAGGATCTTGGGCACGCACACATGCCAGGCATGAGGTTTGAGCCACCAGGTCTAGGACTCGAACCACCGTCGACTAAGTGGGAGTTCAGCAATGTAACCGTTATGCCATCTGCTGGTCCCTTGACAAATTTTCTTAATCCACAGCAGAGGTTACCTTTATTTTAATGTGAGAATAAGTAAGAAGGTGAGACTTTGAAATAAGAGGTTGAGTAGCTTATCATTAAAAAAAAAAAAAAAAATAGGCAAGGGAACCAGCAGTTAGCGTAATGGCTATGTCGCTGGACTCCCATGTAGTCGACCACGGTTCACGTCCCGGACCCGATGGCTTAAAACTCACGCCGGGCATGTGTGCGTGCATGCCCAAGATCCCGAGAGGAGAATGGAGAAGGGATTGCGGCATGACCATCCCCCTGGGGGGTGATTTCTCGCTTTCTGTCTCTGTGTCTCTCTCTGTCTGTCTGGCGAGCACACACGCTCTATAATGAAAACCTCTCCAAAAAAAAGAAGACTTCAAAGAACAAACTTAAACTCTAGAAACTGTGATCAGAGATATGAAAACATTTTTCTTTGCTCCAATCTCTCTCTCCCTTTCCCTGTCTCATCTGATCTCAGCAATGGCCCCCAAACCATTTTTTCTTTCTCTTTTGAACGTGAACTGAATAGTAAAGTTCTTGAAATGGGTCAGGATTAAGTTTGCTTTACATTTATTTTTTTCTTAACAGAAGCCAAACGTTTCAAAGAGGGGAGGTGGCTGATTGAATTCTGGAGCGAGATTTATGTTCCTGGGCCCTTGGTCAATTTGAGCTTCAATGTGAGCTTGGCCAGAGGGTGAAAGCGTGTGTGTTTCTGTGTGCAGATTACACTCCACACACCCCTCTAGAAGCGGGGAATAAGCTTTAGCCTGGGCCATCCACGTGCAGTGTCGTCCACGGGCTGCCTTGTAACCCAGGGGACAGAATAAATCAAGCCGGCAGAGCTGTCTCCCTGCTGACGAGGGTGCCTGGACTTATTGAGGAGCCCGAGGGCCTTGACGCTCCCAGCCCTGACATCTGGAAGCATTAACGCTGTGTGGCCAGCGTGTGGGCCCTCTGGAATGCCAGTGCTTAGGTGCCTGGTGTTTTCTGGTCTCTAGCTGGAGAGGCCTCAAAAGCTGGTGATTATGCAGTTTACTTTCCTTCATTCCTTAAAAGCAACATGACACAGAGCCCGCGATTGCAGGGTAAGGGCTTGTTACCCAAGTCCATAGCAGGAAATCACACTGAGGCTGAGCAGAGCTCATCGGCATTGCTGAGACGCACCTGGTTCTCGTTTACCCCGCTGAGGTCTGCTTGAGTACGCTTCGGGGGCACCAACACGGGCGCACGCCTCTGACACGCACACCGAGCCTTCCTGGACCCAAGGAACGTCCTCAGCATTGCTAGACACGGAGTAATCTCTCCCCGGCTGTCACAGCCCACTTTCTGGCTTCTCCTTCATTTCTAAACGTGACCTACCGCACACTGAGGCCTCCCATGAAGGTTTTGAAACATGAGACTGAATAGACAGCGAAGTTTCGCTTTCCCCTGGGCCGGTGTACACACGCTCAGAAGTGGCATACGAGGTTAGACAGGCGATGACACACGCAGCGTGGAATCCAGAAAACGGCTGCTATTCACGCTGTGATCAAAGGGCCGTGGGGCCAGGATGGGGCAGGGACACGGGACTCGGTGAGTCTGACCCTCATGGGATGCGTCTGGGTTTGTTTCTGGAGACCTCCTGAGCACCCCGGTTGTGTGCGTGCCCACAGTCCTAGACTGGCTAATACTGGGGAAAAGTAGCAGTGGGACCCTGTGTGCGGTGCTGCGGTCTGTCTGTCTGTCTGTCATTCACTCATGAAAAAAAGAAAGTTTTAAAAGGTGGGACCAGCAGGTGGCGTGGTGGTGAAGGTGCTGGACACTTCCACGTGGGTGACCATAGTTCAAGTCCCAGACCTGGTGACTTGCTTTCTTACTCCCCCCGCTCTAGTCAAATTAAAGTAAATAAATGAATAAATAAAAATTAAATCTTTTAAAAATTACTTAATTAAAAGGTAATGATAAAGTGACATTGCTCACCCTTGCAGAGACAGTGTGGTATTTCCGTAAGTACGCTACTGCATCCTTTGGGGTAGTCACGAGCTTGTCCGTTACCCTAAGGCAGGTCAGAGCTAGGACCAGAACCCAGACAAGTTGGTGCATTTCCAAGGAGTGTGTTGTGTCCCAAGTGGGGGCTACTGACTCATTTATTATCCAAATCAACAGGCCGCTGGGCTGCCAAAGCGGGTCATTATCTGCAGGAGGGAAAAATGTTTGGCATGCTCGTCACAGGCTCAGATAACACGTGGACGTCTCGCGCTGTCACTGGCCAGACTGTGACCGCCTCTGGAAATGCTGCTGTGTCTCTGCTTCTCTGAGACCGCTTCCCCTGTGGCTCACTTGAACTCCAGCGAAAGGCCCACCCCCCGTGCTTGCAAAATGGCCTCATCTGGGAAACTCGTCTTTCTCTGATTAAATGTAAATGGATTCCAGGGCAGCCTGGTGGTGGCCTGCCCTCTAGACCTTGCAGCTTGTCGACCTGTCCCGGAGGAAAATGGGAGGAGGGGGTGACTTAGCCAGTCCTTAAAGCCAGAGGGAGGGACCAGCAGTTAGCGTAATATCTATGTCTTTGAACTCCCATGTAGTCGACTGCAGTTCAAGTCCTGGATCTGGTGGGTTAAACTCACACCGGGCGTGTGTGCGTGCGTGCGTGCGTGCCCAGGATCCCGAGAGGAGAATGGAGGAGAAGGGATTGCGGCATGGCCATCCCCCCTGGGGGGTGATTTCTCGCTTTCTGTCTCTCCGTCTCTCTCTGTCTTTCTGGCGAGCGCACGTGCCCTACAGCAAAAAAAACTCAAAAAAAAAAAAAAAAAGAAAGAAAGAAAGAAAAAGAAAAAAGCCAGTGGGAACAAAATCCATCCATCGACTTTTATCCTAAGAAGTGGATTGTTCATGAGACAACAGTAGGGCTGACCCAGAAGTCAAAATTACACAATGGATGATGCTTTCAAGTGGTTACCTTTTTTCCTTTCTGTTATTAATAGCAACACGAGGCCATTCTTAAACTTCGGTTCCTCCCGCTAAGTCCCCAGTCTCTCGGTGGTGGGAGGCAGTTACCTGTTTTCACTTATCCTTTGCAGTTCAAAGACAGAACTCTTCTTTTTGTTGTTTCTTTTGGTTCTGTTTTGTTTCATCTTTTTTGCCACAGGGCACATGCACTTGCCCAGGAGAGGGAAAGTGAGAAATCACCACCCATCATGCCCCAGGGGAATGACGCTGCTACAGTCCCTTCTCCTCTGTTCTCCTCTCTGGATTTTGGGCACACATGCGCACGCACCAGGCATGTATTTTAAGCCTCCAGGTCTGGAATTTGACTCACAGAGATGGCCATGTGGGATCTAACACTTCACCCACCACGCCACCTGTTGGCCCAAAGCAGAACTCTTTTTTCTTTTTTTTTTTTTAAGAGAGATTTTTGCTATAGGGCACGTACACTCAGAGGAGAGACAGAGAGAAATCAGGCCCCAAGGGGGATGGCTACACCATAATCCATTCTCCTCCATTCTCCTCTTGGGATTTTGGGCACGTATACCCACAT
>NW_006206439.1:777645-780333 GCF_000334495.1 Tupaia belangeri chinensis | reverse complement strand
GTCGTGACTAGGAGGGACCGTACAAAACCAGGGCCTCGTGTTAACTTACTCATGTTGTTGAGATCGTCAGAGTGTTTTTCCTCTTGGGATTTTTGTCTATTTATATGAACACGTTAGAACTCTAGCAACTTGTAAAGGGAAATATTAGAAAGTTAGAACTGGCGGGAACCAGCAGTTAGCGTAATGGCTATGTCGCTGGACTCCCACGTAGTCAACCGCGGTTTGCATCCCGGACCCGGTGGCATAAAACTCACGCCGGGCGCGTGTGCGTGCGTGCCCAAGATCCCGAGAGGAGAATGGAGGAGAAGGGATTGCAGCATGACCATCCCCCCTGGGGGGTGATTTCTCGCTTTCTGTCTCTCTGTCTCTCTCTGTCTGGCGAGCGCATGCACCCTATAGCAAAAACCTCTCCAAAAAAAAAAAAAAACTGGCCAAAATGGTAAGGGGCTCCTTTTAACCAGGTAAAAGAAGCCATACTCTTCAGAGGAATCTACCAAAAGTACTTTTGAGTACTCCTCATTATCTTGAAGTGGTCAGAGGAATCTACCAAAAGTACTTTTGAGTACTCCTCATTATCTTGAAGTGGTGTGACACACACACACACACACACACACACACACACACACACACAAATGTCTTCCTGATCTTTTAAATACATTAATAACGTAAAGTTAGGTGTATCCGTAATAAGGAATTGCCCAATATTGTCATCACTGTTTTTCTGGTTTTCTATTAAACGGTGTCATCACAACAGGAAGGTCAGTGTAAGCATCCACCCCTCATAGATTATTACATGGTTCTGTGTTATTATAGAGTCTTAAAATGAGTAGTGACATATAGAAATATTTGTCTTAGGATTTATTAAAATATGGTCATCATCTTTTACTGTTCTCCAGCTAGTACTAAGAAACACTCAACAATAAATCATAGCAACATGATCTTTTAAAAAGAATTACTGTATTTAACATTATTTATTTATTTTAATTTGACCAGAGACAGAGCGAGAGAGAGAGAGAGAGGAAGAGAAAGTGAGAAAGCAAAGCTGCCAGGTCCGGGATTCGAACCGCTGTCGGCCATGTGGGAGTCCAGCGCCCTTAACCATCACGCCACCTGCCGGCCCCAAAAGCAACATGATTTAACATAGAATATGAAGCCAAACCTTTAACTCAGTGACCCCGATCCTACATGCCAACCATGGTTTGCATCTCGACCCGTGTGGCTTGAAGACTCTGCCAGGCACGTGTGCATGCATGCCCAAAATATCTTGATGAGATGGAGAAAGGGAGGAGGACATTGCAACCTAACATGCCCCACTGGGGGAATCCTTTCCCCTTCTGGTGAGCACATACCACTGACAAATGCTTTAAAAAAAAAAAAAGACAGGGACCAGCAGTTGGTGTAATGGCTATGTCACTGAACTCCCATGTAGCCGACCGCGGTTTGAGTCCCGGACTCGGTGGCTTAAACTCACACCGGGCACGTGTACATGCATGCCCAAGATCCCGAGAGGAGAATGGAGGAGAAGGGATTGTGGTGTGGCCATCTCCCCTGGGGGGTGATTTCTCACTTTCTGTCTCTCTGTCTCTCTCTGTCTTTCTGGCAAGCACACGTGCCCTGTAGCAAAAACTTCTCCCAAAAAAAAGAAAAAAGAGAGAGTGCGTGCTTTGGGTACTTTGGTTCCCAGAGTAAATAGGTAATTGAATTAGTGAAGCAGGCATTCAAAGCATTCTCTGGGATTTTCAGATCCAAGGGGCGTGTGAACTCAGAGAGGGAGGAGGTAAGTCAGGGAGGGTCATGTTTACCCAGTCGCCATCAGCTGTGATTGGTGTAACGTGATATGGAGAAGTGACCCGGGGATGCAACGGAGAACATCAAGTCGATGGTTAGCAGGCAGATGTGAGTTAACGTGAAACACATGTTCAAAAATGAACCTCTGCCCTCTTTAATCCAAGTCAATTCAACAGACACAGCTCGGGGGTCAAGCTTTACCCAAGAACCACTTTGGTGATGACGCCATGGTGATGACTCCCAGCCTGGCTAGGGAGAGGGCTGAGTTTTATCCCGTTATGTTCATTTCCCATTTCCCTTTCATTGGCTCTGCGCTGCGTTCAAGGGGCATCAAGCCAAGGGTGGTTTGGTGGCCCTCCCTATCCCTGGAATGCCAGCCAGCTGGAGTGTGGTCAAGAGATGGCGTTGAAATTGGTGGAAAGGAGACACGTGTGCCCCAGGCTGTTAAAATATACTGATAGGGGGACCAGCAGTTAGCGTAATGGCTATGTCGCTGGACTCCCACGTAGTCGACCGTGGTTCGAGTCCTGGACCCGGTGGCTTAAACTCACGCCCGGCGCGGGTGCGTGCATGCCCAAGATCCCGAAAGGAGAATAGAGGAGAAGGGATTGCGGCGTGGCCATCCCCCTGGGGGTGATTTCTCACTTTCTGTCTGTCTCTCTGTCTCTGTCTGGCGAGCGCACGCGCCCTATAGCAAAAACCTCTCCCAAAAAAAAAAATAAATAAATAAAATTAGATGTCCAAATTAAGCAATAGATTCTACAGTTCCCTCCGTAGTAGGTGCTGTGAGGGCTCACCGAGTACCATAGCTCTTAGACTAACTGCCACATAATGGTAGCTGTACTGTGTCCGTGTATATTCACCTTAGCATAGACGCAGGGCCAGGAGCCGCCGGGACCG
>NW_006206439.1:768833-777509 GCF_000334495.1 Tupaia belangeri chinensis | reverse complement strand
AGTTAGCGTAATGGCTATGTCGCTGGACTCCCACGTAGTCGACCGTGGTTCGAGTCCTGGACCCGGTGGCTTAAACTCACGCCCGGCGCGTGTGCGTGCATGCCCAAGATCCCGAAAGGAGAATAGAGGAGAAGGGATTGCGGCGTGGCCATCCCCCTGGGGGTGATTTCTCACTTTCTGTCTGTCTCTCTGTCTCTGTCTGGCGAGCGCACGCGCCCTATAGCAAAAACCTCTCCCAAAAAAAAAAATAAATAAATAAAATTAGATGTCCAAATTAAGCAATAGATTCTACAGTTCCCTCCGTAGTAGGTGCTGTGAGGGCTCACCGAGTACCATAGCTCTTAGACTAACTGCCACATAATGGTAGCTGTACTGTGTCCGTGTATATTCACCTTAGCATAGACGCAGGGCCAGGAGCCGCTGGAACTGCCTCCCACGGCTTGAGGCCTAAGACTTAGAAAAAAAGCTCAGAGGACTTTTCTGCCCTTCCCATCCTCAGGAACGGGGACTGTGTGGGGGTGCTCTGTTCTGAGAATCTAGGGGAGACCTGTGTCCTCTCCCTCATGCTAGGGCAGCAAATATGGAGGCCCTTCTGGGACTACAACATGGAGACGCCATGTTTCTTCCAGCCCCTTCACCAGGCCCCACAGCCCGGAGAGTCTAGTGAAAGCTCTGAACTTCCCTTTCTACCTGGTGGCCAATGATGGGAACATTCGGGCCAATGGATGACTCTCTCATTCAATTTCAAACCCACAGAATCAGCCCCAGTTCATACTCCAAACCCATATTTCATGGAGTGAGGTCTGTCCAGACCACCAAGAGTGAACAGGGGGCACTCCATCTTCCAGTAGGCTTGGGACCGTGACAGCTCCTGACCACGAAGACGCCCTTGACCGAGGCTGACCCAGGCTGCCACCAAGAGATGTCCACTCCTTGGGCTCCCACAGCCACCACTCCTGACAGTTTCCTGACCATCTCTGGGTTTCCGCTTGCACAATGTTTTCTTTATGGTTGGATTAGGGGGCAGGATAGACGCCAGTAGAAAACCCTCGGTCACGACCTTGGCCAGTTTGGCCTTGACACTGTACCTCGTCGTGTCCTCCTGTGTGTGTTTGGTCAAGTCCTTTCACTCAAATTCCCATAGCTCTGGGCCTCTTCCAGGAAGGCGGCCTGGAAGATAAGCATCCCTGTCTTGTGAAGCATTTAGACAGTCCGAGAAGTCGATGAGAAGTCAGTGGGGAGGGACCAGCAGTTAGCGTAGTGGTTATGTCGCTGGACTCCCATGAAGTCGACCGCGGTTCGAGTCCCGGACCCGGTGGCTTAAAAACTCACACTGGGCACGTGTGTGTACGTGCCCGAGATCCCGAGAGGAGAATGGAGGAGACGGGATTGCGGCGTGACCATCCCCCCGGGGGGTGATTCCTTTCTTTCTATCTCTCTCTCTGTCTTTCTGGTGAGCGCACGTACCCTATAGCAAAAACCTCTCCAAAAAAAAAAAAATGAGTGGGGAGAGACAGGAGCAGGGGCCATGGCCGGAGTCCTGGCCTGCCGAGATAAGCCATCAGACACGGGCTGGGTGGTGCTTGGATTGTCGGCAGCACATGAAGAAAGCACAACTTCCTTGTGTTTTTGAGCAGAGGGAGTGGTTCAAACCAAGCTGTGGGCACTGGGGCATCAGTAATCCTTCTCCGTGTGACGAGAGATCAAGCAACAATATGCTCTAGCCGCCGAGGACCACCTTAGGGGCTGCATAGGCCAACATTTCTAATAGGTGAGGAAACTGAGGCTCAGGAGTCCCTGACTGGCACAGCCGTGCAAAGGCAAGACCAGGGCCCAGGATGAGGACAGCTGAGTGTTCGGCAAGTGTCTGTGCCCAGAATTCCTTCCCTGGAGTGCACACTGCCAGCAGCTGACCATGTGCCCTTGAACCAGTCACTGGACCCAAAGGCCCCTGGTCTCTTATCTGTCAGCTGAGGCCACAGGACCGCATGATCTTGGAGCCGCCTTCCAGAAACAACATTCCAGAAGGCTCTGTTCCCCTTCCAGCTCAACAGACAGACAGAGTGGCCCGGCCTCCCAGTCGGCAGGCACTGTTACTTCTCATGGTCTAAACAGGGCTCATTTAAAAAAACACACACACACACACAATGGCAGATAGGGGACAGGACAGAGGGCCCTGAGGTTTCCCAGCTTCTGGGCTAGTGCGCCTCCTTTTCGACTGGGGCGGGAACAGGAAGGGATGTTTCCCTCACCTCCATTTCTCTGCGGCTCCTGCCCCAGCTCCATCCTCAGCCCCCATGCCCGAGGCAGTGCAGGGAAGCAGGTGCAAGCAGAACTCTGGAGCGGGGTGGTCTGTGTCCCACCTGCTCTGCAGCCTGCTAGCTGGGGGGCTTCTGGTGGTCCTCTGGCCCCCTCGTGCCTGTCAGTTTCTCCATCTGGAAAGTGGAGATGGTAATGGCACCTGCTTGGGGGTTGTCATGAGGACGGAAGGTTGAGATGAGGAAAGCACCTGCCCACAGTTAGGTGGTGTGGCTACTGTGTGCGTGTCTGTCCTGCATCAGAGAGGCCGCCCCTGTCTCTGACGACCCTGACTAGGGGTCCAGCCGCTGAGTTTTAGCTGAGGAAGCATCCCCAACAGCATCGGCTGGTCTGAATCAGACCTGTGCAGCACCAAGCACCCTTCAACCTCCCTTTGATGGGGCCCACCCTGAACCTCCCAGAAAAAGATTGCTTTCCCTGGTTGAAGTGACTCCCGTGCAACCACAGTCTGGAGCCCCGCTGGCCAGACTGCCACTCACCACAGCCTCCGCTTCCCGTCTCCAGAGTCTCCCAGGAGCAGAGGAAGCGTCACGTCGTATCACATCACGGCGTCACCACCCCACTCACAGGCCACCCCAGAAGCTCCCAGAAGCAAGAGGAGAACTAAGTCCTGAGGCTGTCTCTGCTCCTCCAGGTGGACGCTGAGGCTTGGCCGGTTCTCACCCCCGTGCCCTGCCATCGCCAGCTCCTCCTTCCCAGCCCCCTGCCCCTCTCCTCTGGCAACTCGGTCCAAAGACAGCACCAGCTGCTCACCCAGCGCATCAGGGCAGCTGGCTGGGCCGGTATTGTTCCGGAACTTCCTCTCCAGGCCCCGAGAAACCCCAAGTATCAATTTGCAGAGCAGGGGGGCACTCCGCCCCCACCCCTGATTGTAATTAGGTCTGGATGTTTCCTGCCAAGCTCAGAGGTTGTTTCTCTAAACCCAGACCAAATGCTTTTGGGTGGCCAGGCCCACACCGCGATCGGGACAGGATCATGCAGGCCAGGGCTGCGGAAGACGGTTTTCTAGTTATCCGTCAGCGCATGTCCACTCCAGAAGGCAGATGGGGAACATGGAGACCCACGTGCCACGGAGAGGAAAACGGTGGAATTGAAGGGCTCGGGGGCACACACGCATGTGCCCAGTGCCCAGTGCGTGTGGATATTTCTCATCCTCAGGGTTCCAGAAAGATCTAAACAGAAGGCCGCCCCGAACACCACACCCCACTGCCCTAGGGAGGGCACTCTGGCAGTTACATTTTCCAACTCAGTCGGAATCAGGACTGTGCTTGCCTTTGGGGTTGGGGTGGGAATTCACTGGAAAAGGCCGAAGGAACTCTCTGGAATGACGGGCATGGTCTATACTTTCACTGGCGTGGCCACTGCTCAAAATCTGTGCCTTTTTTTTTTTGAGAGGCGTTTGCTATAGGGTGCATGCATTCGCCAGAAAGAGAGAGACAGAAAGACAGCGAGAAATCATCCCCCCAGGGAATGGCCATGCTGCAATCCCTTCTCCTCCATTCTCCTCTCGGGATCTTAGGCACGCATGCACACACGCCTGGTGTGAGTTTAAGCCACCAGGTCCGGGATTCGAATCATGGTCGACTACATGGGAGTCCAGCGACATAGCCATTACACCAACTGCTGGTCCAAAATCTGTGAATTTTAGCAAATGTAATTTCACCTCAATTAAAAATGTTAGGAAAACACATGAAATAACTACTTACACTATTTAACTTAATCATCTATTAATTTATCCTAGTGTTGAGGCAGGCTGACCCCATGGCCTTGTGTTAAGGGAGCCAGATCCCATATGGGCAACCGTAGTTTGAATCCTGGACCCAGTGGTTTGAAAAACACCTGGCACATGGGTATGCATGCTCAAATCCTGACAGAAGGGGAAACGGAGGAGAAGGAACTGCAGAGTGACCATGGCCCATTGCAGGGGTGTGGGTGGAGGAGCTTTCTCCTCCTTCCTCTCTCTGTTTCTGTCTCTCTTTCTCTCTGGGAAGCACATATACCCTCTGGAAAATTAAATAACAGTAATATTATTATTGACAACATTCTCACATTTCACAAAATAATTTTAATCGAACGTGCATCCTTCGAGATCAATGTATATCACTAGTAAAATCCTGTTGTTTAGTCAACAGTTTTCCATATGCGTCATCTTGAATGTGCCTAATTTATTTGAAAGGGCAAAACTTGGGAATTCATGGGACCAGCAGTGAGCATAATGGCTATGTTGCTGGACTCCCATGTAGTCGACCGCGGTTCGAGTCCCGGACCTGGTGGCTTAAACTCACACTGGGCACGTGTGCGTGCATGCCCAAGATCCCGAGAGGAGAACGGAGGAGAAGGGATTGCGGCATGGCCATCCCCCCTGGGGGTGATTTCTCGCTTTCTAGCTCTCTGTCTCTCTCTGTCTTTCTGGCGAGCACACACCCCTGTAGCAAAAACCTCTCCAAAAAAAAAAGAATAAAAGAAAAAGAAATAATAAAAGAAAAAAACAACTTGGGAATTCATGTTTTGTGCTGAAATTTTATCATCACACTCATCCATTTGCATTACACCGAAGCACTTGTTTTTCTCGTTCGTCATCTACATAAATATTCATCATTCTTTTTTTAATATAATTTTTTTACATTTTTTCCCACATTTTATTGATTCACAAAATACCTTAAACTAAAACTATGGCCAAAACTAGAATCTAGTTATAAGTGCACCGTGATTTTCTTCTGAAACATTTGTAATGAATTAATTTACATTCATTCCCTGAGCATGGTCACAACATACGAAATGTGATTTCCCATCCAGAATATACTGCATAGCGGCTTAATCACACATGTTATTGTCATTCATTTTCCATTTCCAGTTTCATATATATACGTGTGTGTGTGTGTGTGTGTGTGTGTGTGTGTGTGTGTGTACATCTTACCCCTATTTCTCACCCTCTGTCATTCCTCATTCTTACCACATACGCAATCTCAATCTTGTATTGCTTGCTTTTTTCCCCAGTTTTGCTACAGGGCACATGTACTCGCCAGGAGAAACAGAGAGGGGGTGGGAGGAGTTAGAAATCCCTCCTAGGAAATGGTGGTACTGCAATCTCTTCTCCATTTTCCCTCCTTTCAGAATTTCGGGCATGCAGCATAAAGCATCTGTGTGTTTCTGAGGTGTCAAGTTCAAGACTCAAGTTCCCCAGCTGGCCATATGGGACCCAGCTGTCCTAACCGCCATGCCTCTGGCTGGGCTATATTGCCTCCATAAATGTGGTTTAAAAGATTGATTGCAGCTTTCAGCCATTACATGAAAAAAATAATCACCAAATCTGAATTAAACTCACTGGCCTCTTTCCTGTTAGGGCCCTCTAGTGACCTCCAGAATCACCCCAATTTCATCCAGACTGATTCAGGTTGGCATGTCATCTTTCAATTTTGTGATTCAGGGGACCAGCAGTTGGTGTAAGGGCTATGTCGCTGGATTTCCATGTAGTCGACCGCAGTTTGAGTCCCAGACCCGGAGATTTAAACTCACGCCGGGCACGTGTGTGTGCATTTCCAGGATCCCAAGAGGAGAATGGAGGAGAAGGGATTGCGGCGTGGTCATCCCCCCTGGGGGGTGATTTCTCACTTTCTCTGTTTCTCTCTGGCTTTCTTTTTTTTTTTAAGCCACCGGGTCCGGGACACGAACCACGGTCGACTACGTGGGAGTCCAGCGACATAGCCATTACGCTAACTGCTGGTTCCCTCTCTGTCTTTCTGGAGAGTGCATGCGCCCTACAGCAAAAACCTCTAAACAAACAAACAAACAAAAAAATATTTTGTGATTCAGTGAAGTATTGAAAGCATCCTCAATTGTGAGAGCATTTTAAAAGCATCATTCTCTTTTCTGATAGTTCATTTGAGGAAATAAACCTCCACCGTATTTATTTTCAAACATATTGTAAGTCTTGAAATGCGTTCAAACCAAAGATAGATTAATTCAACACATTTTAGTGGTTTTGTTTTATAGGTATCATTAACAGATCAGCATTGTTAGCTGAAATTCCAAATTTCCTTTTTGTAAAAACTTTAAACCTGACTCCCAACCATCAATGAAAAGTTGAAACATTCTTGAATAAATTCAAACACTGTATTATACTCAGAGGCAGTAAAGAAAAGGGAGTTGAAACAGAGCAGTTTAAACAGGTTAGCAGCAGGATTGTAAACGTGATGTGAAATTATGAATTACTAATTATTAATTTTCTGGTCTGATCTTGTATCCTGTCTGGTCTTTGTCTACAACCAGTGTGATGTGACGATATAGAAAGGTGACTTTGGGACCAGCAGATGGCGTAATAGCTATGTCACTAGACTCCCACATTGTCGACCACAGTTCAAGCCCCAAACCAGGCAGCTTAAAACTCATGCCGGGCGCATGTGCGTGCATGCCCAAGACCCCAAGAGGAGAGTGAAGAAGAGATTGTGGCATGGCCATCCCCCCGGAGGGTGATTTCTCATCTTCTGTCTATCTATCTCTGTCTCTCCAGTGAGTGCACGCACCCTGTAGCAAAAATCTTTCTACAAAAAAAAAAAAAAAAAAGATGACTTTGGTTTTTTTCAGCAGTTCTTCAATTGAGGCATCAAATTGAGTGTTTTTCCTGAAGAAATCAGCTTGGAAGGCCTCACAGCAGTGTTTCGGTTTGTTTTGTTTTTAACATCGCCGTTGCTTGGCACCACTGCTGTCGCTGTCAGAAGCAAAATCAGACAACTCATCAAGAACTCACTGGGCACATAAGCCCCTGTCTAGCTCAGGGGAGCGGCTAGCCCGCTGTATTTTGGTAGCAGAACCCTGGTTTTTAAGTAGCACAGTGGGAGACCGGCAGGTGGCATGGTGGTTAAGGGCGCTGGACTTCCACATGGCCCACTGTGGTTCGAGTCCTGGATCTGGCGGCTTGCTTTCTCACTTTCCCCCTCTACCCCTCCCTTTCTCCTCCCTCCCTCCCTCCCTGTCTCTTTCTCTTTCTCTCTCTCTCCCCTCTCTGGTTAAATTAAAATAAATAAATAAATGAATAAAGTTCAATAAATAATTCAATTCAAAAATAAATATTAAAAAATAGTACTATGCCAGGACCAGCAGTTAGCATAATGGCTGCGTCACTGGACTCCCATGTAGCCGACCATGGTTCAAGTCCCGGACCCGGTTGCCTAAACTCATGCTGGGCGTGTGTGTATGCGTGCCCAAGATCCCGAGAGGAGAATGGAGGAGTAGGGATTGCGGTGTGGCCATCCCCCCTGGGGGATGATTTCTTATTTTCTGTCTCTCTGTCTCTGTTTTTCTGGAGAGCACATGCGCCCTATAGCAAAAACCTCTCCAAAAAAAAAAAAAAAGTACTGTGGGCCGGCTCCATGGGCTGGTGGTTAAGGCAGCCGGATCCCATATGGCTGACCACATGATTCTAGTCCTGATGTCAGTAGCTTGAGAAACACACAGGGTGTGTGCACTTTGTGTGTGCGTGCGTGCACACTCACCCACACTCCTAAAATCCCAAAAGGAGGGAGAGATGGAGAAGAGATTGCAGCATGACCATTCTCCATGGAAGGTGCTTTCTCTACTCTCTCTCTCTGTCTCTGTTTTTCTCTGGTGTGTACACACGCCCTCTAACCGACATAGAGCAAGCGAGGAGAGAGAGAGAGAATACGTGCTTGGTGTCCTTGTTGGGCCCAGAGCAAACTTGCTTGATGTCCTTCCTTCTCCCTCTTTGAGAGGACTCCTAAGGGGTTTTACTGCCCCGGGAGCTCCCTAGAGCAGGTGAGAGACCTCTGGCAAGGAATCACACTGAGGCTAGGTCTCAGACGACTGGGCAAAGCCTGGCCTCCTGACTCCGAAATCATTGACGAGTGATTTCGCTCAAGTTTCATTTTGTTCATCCAGATGAAGAGCCTGTCTGAGAATTTCTGTAAGAATGCTTGTCAGTGTGCCTGGTTTCCACATTAATGATAGCACCGGCTAACTAATATACAAATATATGTTGAACAAACTGCAAGTACAACAGGAAGAATAGAGGCTTTGGAACTAGAAAAACTTAAGTATGAATGTGGTGCTTGTCTGAGAATTTCTGTAAGAATGCTTGTCAGTGTGCTTTGGTAAGCACAAAGACTAAGATTCGTCCTGTTCCTCACTGTTTCCTGGTCTCATCTCCTTTGCGTGTTGTCATCATCTCGTCTTGATCATTTAGGGACCTAAGGTCCATGTTGTCAGACTAGCCCCATAGCGTAGCAGTTCAGCGCTGTCCTCAGGGAACTGGATGCTACATGACTGATGGCTGCTCAGATCCCAGCCCCAGTGACTTGAAGGACAGTCTGTGTGTGTGTGTGTGTGTGTGTGTGGGTGTGT
>NW_006206439.1:765459-767797 GCF_000334495.1 Tupaia belangeri chinensis | reverse complement strand
AGAGAGGATTTGGCATGACCACACCCCACTATGTGTGGGGGGTGCTTCCAGTCTCTGTCTCTGTCTGGTGAGCATATGGGCCCTCTGACAATTAAAAAACAAGTCCACAAGGCTCTGTTGATGCTACAACCTCTGCTGTCCAGCTTTCTGTCATTATCATTCACTGGAAAACGGAGAAGGTGGTTATTGGTTCTTCTGCAACTCCCTCTGCAACAGGGGACTCCAGGCTCATGATCCACTCCTGGGACCGATCACTCTGACGGGCCTCTGTTTATTTTCAGGTGGGCCAAGAGAAGGGAAACTGCTCTTTCCAGAAAAACCCAACCCCCTGCATCATCCCTCAGGAACAGGAAAATATCTTCCACACGATATTTGCTTTTTTCACGAAGTCTGGAAGAAAAGTCTTGGTAAGGATTTGCTGAATGGCTGGGGCAACATGGGTGGTCCTCGTGAGGAAGGCAAGTCTGAGATTAGAGGACAGTTTTCAATTTGGTATTTATTATTTCCCAAATCTGGTTTTAATCAATTGATTTAAAGAGTCACAAGGACTGTAGCTCCTGGTTTCCAGCCTGAGGTTTCAATCGGAGTATCGAGTTGACATTCTAAATTCCATTTCCTGGCAAAGGAAAAATCTTTGCAACCCACCAAGCACAAAGAAAAATATTTCTCCAACCAGTCTGAGTCTAAACAAGAGTGATGGTTCTTGTATAACCATTTTGAAAAACTGCTTGGCAGTATGTACTAAAATCAAACACAGAAGAGCATGTGGCCCAGCCATTCCACTCCTGGGTATATCGTCAAGAAAAATGAGTATGTTCCCCAAAAGGCATGGATGAGAATATGTACAGCTATTTTTTTATAGCTAAAATCTGTGGACAATCCAAATATCCATCAACAGGAGAATGAGTAAATAATGATGGTATATCTATGCACTGGAATATTACATAGCAATGAAAAATAGCAAACTACTGTTAGTGGGCCAGCTAGTGGTTAAGATGGCTGGACCCCACATGACTGACTATGTGGTTTCAGTATCAGATCTGGCAGCTTGGAAAACACACCAGGTGCATATGCATGCATGCCTAGAATCCCTGGGGAGTGAATGGAGAAGCAATTGCAAAATCCCTCATATGCCAACCCCCTGGCGAATGAATTTTCACTTTTTCCCCTTTTCTCTCTGGTGAATGCACACACCCTGTAACAAAATTTAAAAAGAAAAAAAAGAAAGAAAAGCCACTGTTATACATGACAACATGAATGAGTCTCACAAACATAATATCTAGTGAAAGAAGCCAGAGACACGTAGAAGAGGGCTTCAGATAGTTTACAGATGGAACCAGCAGGTGGCGTGGTGGTTAAGGTGCTGGACACTCCCACGTGGCTGACCACGGTTTGAGTCCCAGACCTAGTGGCTTGCTTTTTCACTTTCCCTCTTTCTCTCTCTCTCTCTGTCTCTCTCTGGTCAAATTGAAAATGAAAATAAAAATAAAAAAAGAATAAATAAATAATTATTTTAAAAAATAGTACATGGAAAATAGAATTAAAGTACAAGTTTATTTTAGTGCAAAAGATTTTTGAAATTCAGGGAACCAGCAGTTAGCGTAATGGCTATGTCGCTGGACTCCCACGTAGTCGACCGCCGTTCGCGTCCTGGACCCGGTGGCTTAAAACTCACACTGGGCGCATGTGCGTGTGTGCCCAAGATCCCGAGAGGAGAATGGAGGAGAAGGGATTGCGGTGTGACCATCCCCCCTGGGGGGTGATTTCTCGCTTTCTGTCTCTATGTCTCTCTCTGTCTGTCTGGCGAGCGCACGCGCCCTATAGCAAAAATCTCTCCAAAAAAAAAAAAAGATTTTTGAAATTCATTCATAGTTTCTTTTTCTAACGTGCATTTCTGTGAACTTTTTTGAAGACCCCCTTGTATTATAATTCACTTATATGAAATTCAGAACCAGCACAAAGTACTCAGTGGTGACGGAGGTTAGGGTAGTGGTTACCTGAGGAAGAGAACTCAGGGTGAGCATGAGAGAGGCTCCTAGGTGCCGGAGATGTTCTGTATCTTGATCCGGATCACGGTTCTCCAGGTACAAACACATGGAAACATTTACCAGGACGTCCACTGAGCCTCTGCTCTCCTGGGGCCAGCCAGCATTGGGGTGGTTGAGGCAGCTGGATCCCACATGGCCAAGTGCACAGTTCAAGTCTCAGACCCAGCAACATGAGAAACATGCCTGGCGTATGTGCATGTGTGCCCCAAATCCTGCATGGAGGGAGAAATGGAGAAGGGATTACAGCGTGACCACTCCCCATGGGGAGAGAGGGATTACTTTCTCTCTTT
>NW_006206439.1:757310-765342 GCF_000334495.1 Tupaia belangeri chinensis | reverse complement strand
TTCTTTATATGTCTTCTAGCCCAAAGTGGACTTTTCAAAGAATTATTTTATTTAACTTTATTTATCTATTTATTTTCATTTGACCAGAGAGGAACAGAGTGAGAGAGAGTGAGAGAGAGAAAAGGAGAAAGCAAGCTACTAGGTCCAGAAATCTAACCACAGCCAGCCACGTGGGAGTCCAGCACCCCCATCCTACACGTCATCTGCTGGCCTCACAAAAAGTTTTCTGAAAAGATTTTTTTCTCTTTATAAGTTCTACCCCAATTTCTTTCTTTTTTTTTTTTTTTTTTTTTTTTAACCTCAATTTCTTTTTCATGTGCAGGGCTGAAGGTGGAATTGTAATGCTTCCCAAAGCCTCTTTTCCAGTTTCTCTGTTCTTTAGCCCCTAATTCTAGCCGAGGCCCCTCGCATTCATATTTATCATTTCCTTCCTCGCTCTTTTCTCCTGTAGAAAGGTGTGACTGCTACTCGAAAGGTTAGAATTTTCTTTTTTAAACTACATAGTGAAGATACTTCTCTCTTTTTTTCTTTTTTCCTTTTCTAGGTTTTGTTTTTGGCCATAGGACATATGCACTCATGGGAGAGCCAGTGAGAGGGAAAATGAGAAGTCACCCCTTGGAGGGATGGCCATGCCACAACCCTTCTCCCTTCTCTCCTGGGATTTCGGGCATGCACACACACACATGCCTGGCGTGATTTTCAAGCCACCAGGTTCAGGACTGTGGTCGGCCATGTGGGAGTCCAGCACCTTAACCACCACGCCACCTGCAGGCTCCAGTACATCGCTCGTTTAGAGCCCTTGGGGTTGTTAGATGTAGTGATACTTAGTCGTTCCTTGGGTAAGACTAAATGTCTCCTTGAGAATTTTACCCTCCACACGAAACATCATGGCTCTTACAAGACAAAAGAGAAAAATTCCTTTTTTATCATTTCCGTTTAAAATGTACATTTCTAGTAGTAGCTTCTGTGTTTTCTTGGGCAAGAGTCACATGACTTTGTAGCCATCTGATTTGCCCTGTCTACAACTCAGGCATGGCAATGCATTTCCCACTGTACAGGCAGAAATGACGTAATGTAGGAAATCACTCTTGTGTCCAGAACTTGTAAGAATACTTTCAGACTGTGCAAAGGTGCTTATTTTCCTAAACAATGATTTCTCCTTGTGAAATCGAGTTTTTCATTGGGAAAAGCCAGTGAGCTCCCAGTTTGACTGGGAGGACGGGCTGGTGCCCACCTGGTGGGAAATCCTTCTTATACCCTCTGGTGGTGAGAACGAATGATTGCACCTTCCGACGAATTTCCACCTGGAACCCACCGCTCTATCAATTGCAGTGTACTTGTCTTTGTTCTTCATACCGTTTGATAATTCGCTGCTGTTTGCTTCTCAGGATTGTGAAAAACCAGGAGTTTCTTGCCTAACCATGCACTGTAACCTTAGTGCTCTTGCTAAAGAAGAAAGTCGCACTATAGACATTTACCTGCTGCTGAACACAGAGATATTAAAGAAGGTAAGTCCTAAGGAACTGCATTCGCTCTTGAGGATCATGTTAAAAGATGTGAGTCGAGACCAGCAGATGGCGTAGTGGTTACGTCGCTAGACTTCCACGTAGTCAACCGTGGTTCAAGTCTCAGACCCGATGGCTTAAAACTCACGTCGGGCACATGTGCGTGCGTGCCCAAAATCCCAAGAGGAGAATGGAGGAGAAGGGATTGCGGTGTGGTCATCCCCCCTGGGGGATGATTTCTCACTTTCTGTTTCTTTGTCTCTCTGGTGAGTACATGCGCCCTATAGCAAAAATGACTCAAAAAGAAGAAAAAAAAAAAAAAAAAGAAAGGTTTGAATTGGTTTTCTCATAACACCCTGGCTGCCCCTTCAGAAACTTGTCTGGGAACTGCCAGGTGATGTGGTGGTTAAGAGCGCTGGACTTCCATGTGATCAACCACAGTTCAAGTCCCAGACCTGGCGACTTGCTTTCTCACTTTCTCTCTCTCTCCCTGTTTCCTGTTTCTCTCGAATCAATTTAAAAATACTACTACTAATAATAATAAAAAATAACAGTTAAATAAAACAATTTGAAAATAAATAAAACACTTGTCTGGCCATTGGTAATCCTGCTGCTATAGACAGTACCAGGGGAAAGCGCCAGTCGCTAGCTATACCAAGTGTGGTCCGAGAACCAGCAGGACCACTGTCACCTGGGAGTTTGTTAGAAATGGGGAATCTTGGGCTACCCCGTAGCCTAGTGATGAAGGGAGCTAGCTCCCACATGGCCAACCCTGGTTCAGATCGAAGCCCTGACAACTTGAAAAACACGCCAGGTGTTCCTGTGAATGTGCTCAAAATGCAGACAGAATAGAGAGGTGGAGGAGAAGTGATTACAGTGTTACCACTCCCCACTGGGGGGCTTTCTCCCTCTCCCTCCCTCTCTGGCAAGTACATGCACCCTCTGGCAATTAAAAAGAAAAGAAAAAGAAGGGAAGGGGAAAAAAAATGCAGAATCTTGTGGTGAAGACGTACTGAATTAGCATCTTCTTTTTAACTAGCTCCCAAGTATTTCATTTGCACATTTAAGTTTCTCACCTTCAGTTTTCATCAGAATCACCTGGAAACCTTCTTAAAATACAAATTCCTGGGGACCAGCAGGTGGTGTGGTGGTTAAGGCACTGAGCACTCCCACATGGCTGACCACAGTTCAAATCCTGGACCTGGGAGCTCGCTCTCTTTCTCTCTCTCTCTCTCTCTCTCTCTCTCTCTCTCTCTCTCTCTCGTCAAATGAAAATAAAATGAATGAATAAATTGAAAATTAAATAAATTTTTAAAAAATTACAAATTCCTGAGAGGTAGAGTCTAAGGTTCTGCAGTTCTGTTAAATTCCTATTCATGGATGATACCAGCACTGCTGGTCTGGGGACTGCATTTTAGATGAAGGGTTGGCAAACCTTTTCTATGAAGGGCCAGTAGAAAATATTTTAGGCTTTCTAAAACATACAGCCTCTTCCAACTGCTCAATTATCTAAAGAATGAATGGTATCGGCAAAAATAACCAACTCTGCGCAAATAAAAATGCAGTTTATTTCTAAGCATAAATTCAAGTGACCTAGGCCCGGAGAGGAGGCAAAACATGCCTTTCTCGGGGTGATCTGGTACAAGGGTTCCTTTATTTTGATGTTGAGAATGAGAGACAGAGTTTGGAATTTAGTGAAGAGTTTTTCCACTGGTCTGGCCCAAAGAGGTGGGACATGGTGGAAGTGGGGGCTGGTAGGTTACAGTGGGTTTACAGATTTTTAGGTTGGTGACGGAAAAAGAAAGGTTGCTGAAATCAGAAAGGAGTGTAGTTTAGCAGAGAGAAGGAGGCTTAGTATACATCACACAGATCCTATGCCAGGGACAGGAGGTAGCAAGAGTCCTGGGTCAAAACGGTCTGTTAATGTTCGTGGGCGTGGCTCCCTCCAGGCCCTCTGGAAAGAATTTTGGAACTAGGAAAAAACAGTCAAACTTCTGTCCTCAATGTACATGGCTCTGTTCCAATAAAACTTTATTTACCAAAAAAAAAAAAAAAAAAAAGGCAGAAGTTGAGTTTGGCCTTGAGCCCTAGTTTGCACCTTGTTCCCGAGAAGTACAATTTTCGAAACTCCGGTCACTTTGCTATTATAAGTTCATCATACGTGGTCCTTAAAGTACCTCAGTCAGATCATCGGTGACCCTTGGAGAATCATACAGATTTGCTATGATTTATTTTAAGATAACCTCTGCTGAATTCAGGAAGACCACGTCTAACCGGATGCTGTAAAAATAATTGCATATGAAGGTATTGGGTTGTCAGAAAAGTCATGACATATTTATCTATGCAAAAATGCATCATGGCTTTTCAACAACCCAATAGAGCAAAAGAGGCAGGCCCTGTAGCATGGTAGTTGAGCACTGTGCCTGGGGAGCCAGAGTCTATGTGGCCACCTGAATTATGAATCCAGCTCTGGTGGCTTGATAAATACACCAGGCATATGCAGTGTGTCCTGGATGGGAGATCGCATTTTGTGTGCTGTGATGATGCTTAGGGAAGGAATGTAAATTGAGTTACAAAAAAAAAGTTTCAGGAAAAAAAAATATATATATATTCAATGACTGCAATAGGATATGTAGCCCCAGCTAGGTGCTACTTTATAGGCTGCGTAAAGTTAGACTTGTGCTCATGGAAATGTGTGTGTCCCCTGTGTTTGCTAGGAGGGTATTTGGATTGATTAGGGTCTTTGGTGATTCAATAAAATGTGGGTGGGGAAACAGTATAGAAAGCAAACATAGATACCAGAGACAGTGTGGGAGGAGAGTGGGAGATGACAGAGGGTAAGAGATAGGGAATCAAGGATGGGGGGGGGGAGCAAAACATACAGGAAACAAGAAATGGAAGATCATTTGCTGACAATAACATGTTTGTTGATGTGCTTGATTGAGACAATATACAGTGTACTCTGGATGGAAAATCTCGTTTTGTATGCTGTAATGATGTACAGTGAATGAATGCAAATAAATAAATTGAAATAAATAAATAAATAAATCATTAAAAAATAAAAAAAATACACCAGGCACACGTGCATGTACGCCCCAAATCCCAACAGAGGGAGAAGTGGAGGAACACGGATTGCAGTATGACCACACCCCATTGGGAGGATTCTCTCTCTCTCTCTCTCGCTCACACACTCACCCTCTAGCAATTAAAAAAAAAAATAGATAGAACTACACATTAGCTACAGAGCGTCTATTTATTTTCCTTTGGAAAGACTAAATGTGTTCCTCTGTATAAACCCATCAATGTGGGAATGAATATCTATAGAAAAGTTATTCTGTGGATATTTTTAAAGGCCTGGTGATGTGGCCGGACACAGGTTCTTCTCCACAGCTCACAAAGAATTAGAGATGCAGACACAAAGAGGGGATAGCAAAGCAGAGTTTATTGGAGAAGGAAGGGAGAGCTGAGCTCCTAAGCAAGGAGTGGTTTTGGAAAATGGGTTGCCCAGGAGGTACTGAGGCAGAGAGTTTTCATCTTGGTTAGGAGGGGCACTGTCCAGGCTTGTTCTCTTGCCAGGCCTTCCCCTTGTGGTGAGGGCTCACATGCTAGATAGATGTGGCTATTCCTCTTCATTTTGGAGTGGGTATGAAGGTCAGGAGATTGTTTAGAAGCTTTGGGCCATAAAACCATTGTCATCTTCCCAGAATGTGGTGTGGCATGGGCAAAAAGCCTTTGTGTTCCAGGTCTTGCTGCCTCGATTAATCATTAAGCTATTGCATGCCGTCTCTCCTGAGCAAACAGCTGAGCCGTTGCGTCTCCATCTTAAAACTTAGGCATCTTGTGATTCGGTTTTGGCATTTTACCTTAACTATATTTTTAGGATCCCTCTCCCCTGCCTCACCACCAATAATAGCGGTTTTGCTATGTTTAATTCCATAGCAGTGGACGTTTTGCCATTTTGTCTGTCTGTGTCACAGCCCCCACGCATCTGGGACGCACCGTGCCAGCTCTGGGGCCCTGCTTTGAGACACATTGTGTCCATAAATTGTGCTTCCTTATGTGTCTCTCCCTTCATAAAGGACAGTATAGAGGAGGGACAGGCCTGGATGACAGCACTGCTGGCCACTCTGATTCCAGAGGGAGGCTGGAAGCCTCGTGTCACAGCAGGTACCTTGCTGGCCTGGGCTCCCAGGTCAGGTTGGAGGGACTGGGATTCTGGTACTGGCCTAACCTCTTCATCTGACAAATGGCGCTGTCAGTGCTACCCTGGCCACTGTCAGCAGAGCCCTGATGGTGGGGCCGATGGCGGGGAGCCAGTCTGACGTCTCCCTCACCTTCACCCTGACAGCTGCTGCTTGCACTGCGGTCACTTGCACTTCCTTTAACTGTGTGCAGCTCTGCAGCCTGGTTTTCTGCATCTCCCTCCATGATAGTGGTGACCCTTTGCCAAGGGACCTGTCCCATTGACTGATGCCCTCATAAGCCAGCCAGGCCAGTGAAGCTCCAAGCAAGAGAGTTGAAAGCTGTGGACTGTGACGTGGCGCCTTGAAGATCTCCGAGTGCCCTTTCAGAAGGAGCCAGCAGAAACCCCAGGTGCAGCCAAAAGCCGACAGTGACGCTGACCTGGAAGCAAGATGGGGCCCCAGCTGCCGCTGGAGCTTGAAACACAGCGTGTCAGTCCCCAAAACCAGCCACAGCCTCCCTCAGGGAGGGAGCCTGGGATGGCTCCAGGAACTCCTCGGGCCTCCCTAAGGGTGTGGAGAAGCGCCAGCCCTGAGGTCTGCCTAGGCCTCTAGTGGTATTTATTTTCCTGTTGACCTCAAGGTCTGGCCCCAGGCAAGGGAATTTGAGGTTTTATTATTTTGACCTTAACAAGTTTTCATTTGAAATGTAGGATCTGATTTGTAAAACCACCAGAGGAATCAGAGTTCTTTGCAAGTGTTCTTCCCGTCCACAAGGCTTTCTTCACCGACTGGACAACCACCGGAGGTCCAGTCCCGAGGGGCTTGACCTTTAACTTTGGGAAGTGGCATCATCGTTGTTGTCATTATTATTACCGTTAATATCCAAGGTGAGGATGACGATGATCACTCAAAATTAAGGCAGTTTATCCGGACACACAAAGCCACAAAATGATAAAACTATTAAATTGGGAAAAGGTTATTTGCATACAAGATTAGTCGCTGCTTAAAGTGAGTTAACTGGAGCCATTACTTTGAATGACAAGCTTCCCAAAAGCATTGAATATATATGTTCCAGGTGTGGGACCAGCAGATGACCTAATGTTTATGCCACTGGACTCTCATGTAGTTGACCACAGTTCAAGTCCTGCACCCAGTGGCTTAAAACTCACATGGAGCACATATGCATGTGTGCCCAAATTCCCAAGAAGAGAATGGAGGAGTAGGTATTGGGGCATGGCCATTTCCCCTGGGGGGTGATTTCTTGCTTTCTGTCTCTCTGACTCTCCAGCGAGCATACACTCCCTATAGCAAAAATCTCTTTATAAATAAAATACATTTTGGAGACCAGGAGGTGGTTAAGGCACTAAATTCCCACATAGCCAACTGTGGTTCCAATCCTAGACCTGGCAGCTTGCTTTCTCACTTTCCCTCTATCTTTGTCTCTCTCTGGTCAGTGTACATGCCCTATAGCAAATAAAAAGATAATAATAAATAAAATTAAATCATTCTTTTTTAAAAAATAAAATATGTTTTATAGTTGTTCGCAAAAAGATGACTTGTGTAGTTCCTTAGGTCATGTTTGCAAAGTGGGGTCCTTGTGTGTCACTTCAGAAAAGTCATTGTGGTTTTTTTTGTTTCCTGGTTTATTTATTTTTTTTAATATATGATTAGAAATGGGTTAGCCAGTGGCATGGTAGTGAAAGTGGTTGGATCCCCCTTGACCAGTTGCACAGTTTGAGTTCCAGATCCAGCAAGTTGAAAAAACACTCCGGGCACATGTGTGCACATGCCCGAACTATGGAGAGGAGAATGGAGAAGGGATTGTGTCATGGCCATCTCCCCTCGGGGTGCTTTCTCACGCTCACTCGCTCGCTTGCTCACTCATACACCCTATGGCAAATTTAAAGGGGGAGAGATGAACAAAGGCCCCCTTAGAACTGTTTTCTATAGGCAGAGTCCTCCCCATTCCTGTTTCTTTGTAGGTCTAGCCAGATGGGGTTGAAGCTGGCATGTGCACATGCACCTCCGAGCTGAGTAAATGGGGACAGGTATGCTCTAGGCCCCAGCCACCCTGAAGATGCAGGGCCGAGCACGCCAGTTGTCAGCCCTGTTTCCACGGGAGCCGGGCCTCTCTGCCGCGGGATCCGAGCAGCAGCATCTGTACTGATGGCTCATGGCGCGGGCTCATCTCTCGACCATGATGCCGCCAGTTCCTGTATTTCTCAATTCCTTCTCCACTGCTGTTTTGGAGCCATCTTCTCGTTATCTGAATTAGTGGCTTGGAATCTGAGCCACTCACTTTGAAAAGTACACATTTTTAAGTTCATTTCTTTCTTCCAAGAG
>NW_006206439.1:754712-757279 GCF_000334495.1 Tupaia belangeri chinensis | reverse complement strand
AAGAGCGGGAGGTGCAAGGGCCTCATGCCACAATCCACCCCCAGCCTCAGCCTTCCAGGATCACAGACACATGTGAACACACCAGTGTATACAGGGAGACCTCAGAGCATGACCCCAAAACCTCCCCACGTGGCCCAAGCAGTTGTCATTGTGCCACCAACTCTGGCCTCACAGCAAGCTTCTGACTGCCTCTGACTAGGGGGCAATTCCTGAGGGGACAAGTCTTACATGTGCCCTCTCCCCACCCCAACCCCCTTTCTTTTATTTTTTTTTTTTCTTTTTTTGGAGAGGTTTTTTGCTACAGGGCGCACGCGCTCACCAGAAAGAGAAACAGAGACAGAAAATGAGAAATCACCCCCCAGGGGGGATGGCCACACCACAATCCTTCTCCTCCATTCTCCTCTTGAGATCTTGGGCACGCACGCACACACACCCCGCATGAGTTTAAGCCACCGGGTCCAGGATTCAATCCGCGGTTGACTACATGGGAGTCCAGCGACATAGCCATTACGCTAACTGCTGGTCCCCCCTCACCCCCTTTCTAATCCTGATTTATAAGCTGATGTTTCCTCTTCCTCGTCTCTTCATCAGTTACCCTCTCTCAATGTTAAATGGCCTTGAGTCCAAAAACTCATCTAAGAGCAAAGAAAGAATTGTGAAACAAACAAACAAACAAAAGAAGCTCACGTGAAGGGCTTGAGAGTTGTAGTCAGTTGCGTCCTGTGGAATGCCAGGCCTGGATTTGTTGGGCACAATTACACAGCCTGTTTTTATCTTCGACATTTTTGCACCTGTCAGTATCGACATGCAGGTCGTTGGCTCTCACCTCGTGGAACCACAGCGCCCACCCACATGTGCGGATTACTGGCAAACCCCACGGCATTTCCATATCTGCCGTGGTCTGAGAGGACTCTGCAGAGAGATCCCGGAGGTGTATGCCTGTGTGGGTGCCTGGGATGGGCGGCAATCTGGTGCAGCGAAAACATTGCTGTCGTTGGGACCAGCAGTTGGTGTAATGGCTATGTCACTGGACTCCCATGTAGTTAACTGTGGTTTGAGTCCTGGATCCGGTGGCTTAAACTCACAACGGGCGCGTGTGCGTGCATGCCCAAGATCCCGAGAGGAGAATGGAGGAGAAGGGATTGCAGTGTGGCGATTTCTCGCTTTCTGTCTCTCTGTCTTTCTGGCAAGTGCATGTGCCCTACAGCAAAAACTTCTCAAAAAACAAAACAAAACAAAAAAAAAACTCCACTGTTGTTCTACATAGAATCTCAGCATTTCAGTCCTGCCCAGGCCCTCTGAGACCCAGCCATGGCGACTGAAGAATCTCACAGCAAACCATGTCATTCCCTCCACAGGACAGTTCATCTGTCATCCAGTTCATGGGACGAGCCAAGGTGAAGACGGATCCCGCCCTGAGGGTGGTGGAAATACCTCATGGGAACCCGGAAGAGATGACGGTGAGTCAGAACCCCTGGGAAGGCTCGGTGACCAGGAGACTTGGACCTGGGCTTTGGGGTAAAGACCGTCTCTGAGCCAAGATGCTGGGTTTGTGGTAGCCCCAAACCATCCCGCCTTGGCTTCCAGGCCCCAGTGGAGGACTTCTGTGGTTCGTTCTTAGTGTGATGGAATTGTTCTCTCGGATACCATTGTTATGTGAAAGTTTCCTGCTATGATTGGACAAAGGAAAAATCATTTGGCAGTGCCCTGGACAGGGTTTGGATTTCCATTCCAAAGCCGGGACTATTTTTATCTTTCTTCGACCTTTCCCTGAAATCTCCTCTGCCTTCCCAACCACTCTGTGCCTTGGATAAACACTGCATGTTTTATAATGAGTTGTTTGGATAACTAGAAGAGGTTGCATCCAAACTGCCAAGATCTAGAAACTTCTCTTTCTCTCTTTGCCTCCCCACTTGTCTTCTATAAAGTGCTGTTGGCGTGTGGACCTCAGGGACACAGGACGGTACAGCAGACCACAGGGCTTAGAGGTGGGGGGTGGAGGAGAGGCTGAGTGGAAAAAAATGTCACCTTGAAACTGTATTGCCTTTCTTTTTTTTTTTTTTAACTGCCAGAGAGAGGGAGCGGCACTCCCCAGTGAGGCCTGGGCGCACCCCAATCCCTTCCCCTCTGTTTTTCCATCTTGTTGGGATTCTAGATATGCACACATGCATGCTTGGAGTGTCTTTCAAGACTGGGTCCAGGATTCCTACCATGGTCGGCCATGTGGCTTCCTGCTGCCTTGACCACCAAGGCTACAGACTGGCTCTGCAAGTTGAGTTGCTTTTTCTCTTTGTTCCTGGGGTGGAGGAGGAGGGCACTTGCCTACCGTTTGACACTCACCATCTGGTCCTAGGAGAATAAGCAGAGACGGCCGCCCCTGCACTGCTTCTGCCAATGTTCTGTACCAGGATCGCCCTTTTCGGGTCCCCGGTCCGTGGACTGGACCTTCTCTCGGAGAAGACTCACCCTGTCCATGTTACCCTGAGAAATTTACAGGAAAAAAATTAGACAAATTCATAAAGACGATGTACTTAAAAAGAAGAGGTTGCTAGCTTAGTTTCTGGTAC
>NW_006206439.1:740766-753935 GCF_000334495.1 Tupaia belangeri chinensis | reverse complement strand
AGGGATGCTCCATGTCAAAATGGCGGGATGCATATGGAGCCAGCCTGGTTGGAAGGGTTCCTACAGGAACAAAACCCTGAGGGACCTCAGTGAGATCCGAGCCCTGCTCCTCTCTGGGTGAGCAGGAGGTGAGAACGTCATGGCCGGGATGAGTAGGATCTCTGAATGGGCGAGGGTGCGGGTTCTTAGGGCTGAGTGAGGAGCTGGGCGCCGGGAAAGAGCGTCAACCGTAGACCTTTGCTCCTCTTCACGTGGGGCAGACACCCATCCGACCACTCGTTTCCGTAACAGGAGCTGAATGGCAGGATGCTGGAGTTTTGGACTTCTTAGAATCTTTTTCTGGCAGGTCCAGTCATAGGGGTTGGCTTCTCTCATTTCCTCCCTGCTTTCTGGCTGTTACACTGCTGTAAGTTAGGCCTTCGCTGGGAAGCGAAAGAAGTCACTCCCTGCTCGTTGTCATCCTCTGGTTTCAAAGTTTTATCCAATGGGCTGGCCCTGTAGCACAGCTGTTAGCCGCTGTGTAGAGAAAGCCAGATCCCACATGGCAGACGACGGTTCACATCCCAGCCCTGACAGCTTGAAAAAGCCAGCGTGTGTGCTTCCTTGTCTGGAATCCCAACAAGTTGGAGACATGGAGGACAAGGGATCGCAGCACGACCACACCTCATGGAGGGGGAGTTCTCTCGCTCTCTCATCAGCACATACATTCTCTGGCAATTTCATTTTTTTAAAAGAATTCTTTTTATTGAACTTTGATTATTTATTTGTTTGTTTTTAATTTGGTCAGAGAAGGACAGAGTGAGAGAGAGAGGGAAAGTGAGATAGCAAGCTGCCAGGTCCAGGACTCAAACCATGGTCAGCCATGTGGGAGTCCAGTGTGCTTAACCGCCACACCACCTGCTGGCTCCCATTCTCTGGCAATTTTTTTGGTTTTTTTTTTTTTGGAGAGGTTTTTGCCATAGGGCACGTGCGCTTGCCAGAAAGACAGAGAGACAGACAGAAGGTGAGAAATTACCCCCCAGGGGGGATGGCCATGCCACAGTCCCTTCTCCTCCATTCTCCTCTTGGGATCTTGGGCATGCACACACACACACACTCAGCGTGAGTTTAAGCCTCCAGGTCCAGGCCTCGAACCATGGTTGACTACATGGGAGTCCAGTGGCGTAGCCATTACTCCAACTGCTGGTCCCTCTTGGGCAGTTTTTAAAAAGTAAAGTAAGTGTTTATAGAATGAAATACATGCCCAACATGAAAGGTTGGGAATCTTCTGGTAGACCCCAGTGTTAACACGGAGTAGCTAATGAGCATACTGACAAGTTTCCTGCAGGTGCAATCCCTTGTAGAGATGAAAAAATATGACGGGGCACATCGCCTGTCTCAGTCTGACCTGTAGTCTGTCCTTGGAGGAGGACATCGTTTAACTTCTCACTGTTGGACTCTGAGTCAGCGCTGTTTCCCTCAAAAACCACCTCCATTCTGTGCCATTCCATTTTAAGCACCGTGGCGACATTTTCATTATCAAGGGTTCTCAGGAAGAGGCTTTTTTTTTTTTTTTTACAGTACTCCCAAGAAAATAATGAACATACATGGGAATCCCACAATACCCCTTCCTCCCTTCTTTCCGTAACTGCCTTTTTGATCCATGAGCTAAGATGAATTTCTACAATCTGTTCTCAACTTTCCTGGCAGAAAACAAACATCTTTTCTGAAAAGGAATGTTTGCCTTTTTAGAACAAACACACCAGTCCCTCGTGGTTTTCTGAGTGCCTGGCTCTCTGTCAGCCATCAGTCTGAAGGGGAATTTCCATAGAGACTAGCACCAAATTTAAATCAGAGAAAATTTTACTAGATTTTAGATTGGGGGGGGGCCAGCAGGTGGCATGGTGATTTAGGCGGCTGGACTCCCACATGGTTGACTGTGGTTCAGATCCTGCACCTGGTGGCTTGCTTTCTCACTTTCTCTCTCTCTCTCTCTCTCTCTCTCTGGTCAAATGAAAATAAATAAGTAAGGTTAAATAAAATAATTATTAAAAAAAGATTTTAGATTAGGCACCAAATAATCTGACCTTATAATATACAGAAAATGTATTTGTATCCAGTAACAAGCCAGACATGGGTGGGAAGAGGAAAACCATCTGATTTTTTACCACTTATTATGTATACCTGGGAGTAAATTTAATTGATAGGGAAATCAACTAATTTTTCTATGGTTTATGTTTTTTGGGTTTGTTTTATGTATGTATGTATTTTAGAGACAGGGTCTCGCTGTGTTTTCCAGGCTGGTCTCGAACATAAGATCCTCCTGCCTTAGCCTCCCTGGGATCACAGACATGCTCCACCACACCCAGCTTGTGTCATTCATTCATTCAGTTTTAGTCTTTTGCCATATTGCACTTATGCTTACCAGAGAGAAGCAGAGAGAGGGAAAGTAAGAAATCACCCCCCCATGGGGGATGGCCATGCCACAATCCCTTCTCTTTCATTCTCCTCTTAGGATTGTGGGCACGCACACACACCTGCCCGGCATGATTTTCAAGCTGCCAGGTCTGGGACTCGAACCACAGTCGGCCATGTGGTAGTCCAGTGCCTTAAGCACCACGCCACCTGCTGGCCTCATGCATTATTTTATGCCATGTTACTAGTAGTGCTTTACAGCGTATTTGAGTAAATAACTAGAACGAGGGGCCAGCATGTGGTGTGGTTAAAGGCACTGGACTCCCATATGGCCAACCATGGTTCGAGTCCCAGACCTCTCGGCTTTCTCTCCCTCTCTCTTACTCTGTCCCTCTCTGGTCAAATATAAATAAATACAGTAAAATAATTCTTAAAAAAGAAAAACTAGAATGATGTAATAGATTCTTGAGGCATTTGCCTTTGTTATTAATAATAAAGTCCAGGGTGCTTCCCAGGGCTGTACGTTGGCATATGTCAAGACCAGCCACACCAACCTCATCTGGCTTCACGAAGACCCAAACCTGGGAATTCCAGGGGAGTGTGCTGTAACTGCAGAATCTAACCGCTGGTAGTGAGATACCCGTAATATGTTGAATGCCATGTCCAACCCACTGACTTTTCAGGGAATGACTAGAAGCGGAAGGAAAAAGGACAGAAAAATGTAGTTGGGGGTCTGCAAAAATCATAAAACTAAGAACAAGGGGTACATCTAATCTTGCCCTGGACAGCTGGCCCTGAGGGAAAAAATGGAATTCATCTCAAAGCACTGCTTCACAGAAGAAAAGTGGGGAAAGCTCCAGAGACTGAAGTTCAGCCCTGTTCATGCAGCCCTAGACGGGTATCAGATGAGGTTGGGGGAGAGAGGATTTCTTGGACCCAGAAATCTGAGACCCAGGATGAGCAAAACAACTTAGCAAGTGTGTGTGTGTGTGTGTGTGTGTGTGTGTGATACATACACTCACACATACATACATACATACATACATACATGGATATATATATATATATATCCATATATATTTTTAATTTGCTACAGAGTACATCTGTTCACTGGAGAGAGACAAGAAAGGACCCCCCCCATGGCGGATTGTCATGCCGCACTCCCTCCCTGCTTCTCCATATTCCACCTGGAATTTGGGGCATGCACACACATGCACCCAGGGTGTGTTCCAGCCTTCTGTGTCTGGCTCAAACTGCACAGCTGGCCCTGTGGGATCCAGCTGCCTTACCTACCATACCACCAGCTGGCCTGGCAAGCCACAGTCTTGAGAAAACTTAAAATGTTTGTCCAAAGATGGTTGAGAAATGTTTTTGCTTTTTGTTTTGTTTTGTTTTAAGAAATAATGTTTTTGGGGGACCAGCAGGTGGCATGGTGGGTAAGGCACTGGACTCCCACATGGCTGACCGTGGTTCAAGTCTTGGACCTGGCAGCTTGCTTTCTCATTTTCCCACTCTCTCTCTCTTTTTCTCTCTCTGGTCACAATAATAATAATGATGATGATGAATAAAATTAAATGATTCTTTAAAAAAAAATAGTGTTTTTGAATGAGCAAATTTTCCTTGCTAATCTGTAGGGCAAATGTTAAGGGCCTTACCTTCTTTATGGGAGCCATGTATGTCTAGGGAGCCATTCACCTCAGTCATGAAGCCTACGGCCAGCAGTGCTCCTTGTCCCCCCAGTGGGGACAGAGTTCTTCACTTTAAAGAGGCACCAGACATTCCCCTGTGCCTTTCCTGGGTTAGGCCCTGCATCCCTTCCCGTAGTGAATGGAGTCTTCTGATGCTTGGGAAGAAGAGATGATGCCGGAGATCTCACAGTGACTGAGCCAACGGTTGGGCCCAGTATCTGGGGCTCATCCCCTGGGCTTTCTTTTCCTTCTCCCTTGAGCTGCTCAGCCACTTGGGAAGGCACTGAGCCTCTTTGGACAAAAATGCCTAGACAGAAGTGAAGTACCTGGAGTAGAAGGGGATCCATGGGTTCGTTTCATAGCATCTCTGTCGAGATTGCCCAGTGCCCTGGAGCCGCTCCAGCCGCACCTCACCAGGCCTGGCTCTTCTCACCCCAGCTGGGACTTCCCCTCCCAATCTGGTCACGCCCCAGAACAAGGCCTCCGGACACAGCTGTGCTTTCGTTGTAAATAACCTGCCTGTCCAGCACGAGTCGATCAGGCAGCAAGGTCCATCTTCGTGTGCTCTCAAGCCATCTAGGTTCCATTCCCGGTCTCGGCCCTTTCAGGAAGTCAGTCCTGAAAGTCTGACTTCCATGTCTTTTGGACTTTTCCTCTGTGAAGAAGAAGTTCTGTACCTCCTCTTGGGAATCAGGGAAGCCTGGGGGCAAATGTCATTTACCTCATCTCCTCGCTATGTGACTTTGGGTGTCAGGTGAGTTCTTGGAACCTCTGTTTCCTCACCTGTGACATGAGAGACCTGCTTTGTACCTCCTGGCATTGTCGAGGGTTCAACAGCACCACTGTGAGCTCTTCAAAGAATGGATGTATGCCCCCCTCCAAAAAAAGAAAAAGGGACCAGCAGTTGGCATAATGGCTACGTCGCTGGACTCCCATGTAGTCAACTGTGGTTCGAGTCCCGGACCCGGCGGCTTAAACACACGCCAGGCACGTGTGCGTGCATGCCCAAGGTTAGGCCAAAAGGTCACACGTGTTCTTTCAGTGTCACACTGGGCCTTCCTCAGCCCTTTCTCTGTGTGTGGCCTGGGGTACAGCATTGTCCCAGGGGAGTATATTTGAGACAGAGAATCTCAGCCTCTTCCCCAAGACTCACTGATTCAGAATCTGCATCTTTTTTTTTTTTTTTTTTTTTTTTTGGGAGAGAGAGAGAGATTTTTGCTATAGGGCACATGTGCCTGACAGAGAGACAGAAAGTGAGAAATTCACCTTCAGGGAGAATGGCCACACTGCCATCCCTCTCAGGCACACACACACACACGCACCTGGCATGAGTTTTAAGTCGCCAGGTCCAGGACTCGAACTGTGGTCGTCTACATGGGAGTCCAGTGTTTTAACCATTATGCCATCTGTTGGTCCCCAGAATGTGTATCTCAACAAGGTTCTTCAAGCGATTCTTATGCACACTAAAGCTTGAGAAGCACTGGTCTGTCAGGCCTGCCTACCGCTGGAGGGCCCAGTTCTATGAAGTTATTCATTGACTTGGAGAAGGCATATGTTACACATGACCATTGCCAGTAAGGATAAAAATGATTTATTTGACAAAAAATAAGATCCCGGCGGTTATATTTTATTGCCTCTAATGTATTTGCCAGTTTTATATCTGATTTAATAATCCAATTTCAGCACGCTCTTAATTTTTTTCTGTGACTGTACATTTTTTTCCAGATTCTTCTTTGGAATAGCTTTACCATCCTGCCGATTCCCTAAATAATGAGTTAAATACATTTTTGACATGGATTCACTGCATATCTGTATAAAAGTCCTGTTGTTATTTTGTTTTGTTTTGTTTTGTTTTAGAGAGATGTTTGCTGTAGGGATGAGTGCTCGCCCGAGAGACAGAGAGACAGAAAGCAAGAAGTCACCCCCTCAGGGGCAATGGCCATGCTACAGTCCCTTCTCCTCCAGTCCCCTCTCCGATCTTGGTCGCGCATGTACATGCACCTAGTGTGAGTTTTAAGTCGCCGGGTCCGGGACTCAAACTGCAGTTGACTTCTTGGAGTCCAGCAACATAAACATCACACCATCTGCTGGACCCAACAGTCAGGTTTTTAACGTTTTTATTTTTAAAAGAATTATATATTCATTTATTCACTTATTTATTTATTTTCATTTGACCAGAGGGGTGGGGGAGAGAGAGAGAGTGACAAAGCAAGCCGCCAGGTCTGGGACTCGAACCGCGGTCGGCCATGTGGGAGTCCAGCAACATAACCATTATGCCACCTACTAGTCCCTGCCATTTTTTAAAATTTACATTTAAAAAATTTACATTTAATCAGTGCACATATTCACGGCGTACAGCATGGTTTTTCAGAGCAAGTGTGCAGTGCATGTCAGTCAAGTCAAAGATGTTGCCATATACATCATTCTCAACAGATACCTTTCCATTCTTGAGGCTGATCAATGTTTTTTCCTGCACCCTCACCCACCCTTCACTATCCACCCACCGCTCCTATACAGTCTCCAGTATCTACATTTGCTGTCTTTACTATTATATCTTCCAATCTTTCTGTCTCTGTGATAAAGTGCAGATAATCTGTATATATTGAGTGGGGACATACAGTGTGTCTTTCATGGTCTGGCTTGCTGTGCTTAGTATTTATCCATCTATGTTCACCAACTTTGTATCAGATAACAGGGTCTTCTCAGTGTTCTTCATGGCTTAGTAGTAGTCCACAGTGTACATATGCCATATTTCTTCAATCCAGTCATCTGTTCTTGGACCTTAGGTTGATCCTTTGCCTTAGCAATTGTGAATAATGTTGTAATAAAAATGGATGTGCAAGTGTCTTTTCCAAGAGAATGTTTTCCTATCCTTTGGATACATACCCATTTTTAATAGCTCTGTGATATCCCATTTTGTGACTGACCATAATAATGTCCTTATCTATTGCCCTATCTATTACTAGAGATTTAGGATATTTCTAATTTTGCACCAATATAAATAATTCTATAGTGAACATCTTTGAGCATTAAAACCTTTTCTGTATTTTCTGTTTCTTTAAGTGTTTAGGTACAGATTTAAGAGATCCAAGGGTATGAATGTTTTTTAAGAGGAGCAATAATGGAGCTTGTCAAATGGACAAGAATGGAAGGGTGTTCCAGGTGGCAGAAGCAGCCCGTATAGAGGCAGGGGACTGCAGCCCCACAGGGAACACAAGTGTGGCTGCCTAGAACGTGAACACATGCCCTGAGAAGAGCTAGAAATGTAGGCAGGAGACCAGGTTGTGAAGAGCCTGGGATCCAGAATTAGGTGTTCAGTGCAGAGGGAAGCCATTGACAGTGGGAACTGAGAGAGGGACACAGTGGTGCCCATGTTTGAGAAAGACAACGCTAACATCAGAAATGCCTCCAGGGCTCCTGAAACACTGCTGGTGAGGACAGACTGGCCTGGACTGAAGCAGCAACTTGGGATGGAAACCAGAGGGTGCAGAGAAGCCATGTGTAGAGTGGAACAGGGGCTCGACCTGGAGCACCAGCTCACTCGTGGTGGAAAACCAAGAGATGGTCACATTTTTGTTTCTGGACGCTCTTGATTGTTTTGTCTTCAGACTAAGGCGTGACTTCTGGAAAGGAGGCCTGACTTCCTAAGACATGAGAATGCTCAGCTCATCACCTGCAGATGAGTTTATTACAGTCATGGTGTGAGGGAGCGGCTCGGCCAAAGGATAAGGCGCACATCCAAGAAGACGAACAGCGTCAGTGAGATCATAAAAGACAGAGCAACGCATTCCTGGGGGGTGACAGGGCCGGGCCGTGGAATTCACCAGACTAAACCGTCACGGCCACTCCAACCTCTGTATCCACAAAACCAGACCTCCTACACAGCTGGGCGGTCGTGCAGATTTCTGTGTCCCCGAGAAGCCATCTGGGTTAGCACAGGGACTGGGCCTTACAGCCAACCCACTGAGCTCATGGCCCGTCTCCACGATTCATTGTCAGCAAGAAGGGAGAGTAGACTTTATTACAGCCAGACCCTGGCACTTTGACGGGGCTCTCAGGCTTTCTCTTCAGGCCCCCATTTCACAGGGGAGGGAACGGAGAGGAGCTGGTTGCCAAAGGTTGCCCCAGAACCAGGATTAAAGGCGGCTCTCCTCCCTCCTGTCTTTCCCCTCTGCCAGTCGCAGTGCCTCATAGTTCATCTGTGTAAGACACTCAAGAAGTTCTGGTGTGGGAAGAGATTTGATCCATACCTTTTATAGAGACAGTAACCCAGAGACATGGCTCTAACAACTCCCATCCTTGAAGATAGGAATTGCTCATCTCACCAGGGAGAAAATAGGGGGCTTAGAATGATAGACTTCAGAGCCCTTTCGGTCCCACCTGCTCTGTCTCCCAGATGTTCTTCTCTCAGGGCTGCATACTGATTGAACATCGCTCTTTGCTTTAGCTCCAAACTGGCAGCCACCTCAGTGCCCGTCAACAGCAGCAGGGATTAGTAAATAGTCATGTATCCACACAGTGGAATGCTAGCCACCCATGAGAGTGGACGTGCCATAACGTTGAGAGAGAAAAGCCAGATACAGGAGTCCACGTGGTATCCTTCCACTTACAGCAAGAACAAAGCCAAAGGATGCTATTCGAGGCTGTTAGAAGTCAGGGTATTATTGGAACCAGCCCATGGTGTAATGGTTAGTTCCCTGGACTCCCCTTGTAATTGGCTGAGGTTTGAGTCCCAGATTCGGTGGCTTAAATCTCACGCCACGTGTGTGTGCATGCATGCCCAAAATCCCAAGAGGAGAATAGAGAAGGGATTGTGGCATGGCCATCCCCCCATGGGGAGTGATTTCTCGCTTTCTTTCTCTCTGTCTCTCCAGCAAGCGCACACACCCTATAGCAAAAGTCTCTCTAAAAATATGTCTCCAGCAAGCGCACACACACTATAGCAAAAGTCTCTCTAAAAATATTAAACAAAAGAAGTCAGGGTACTCTTGTGGGGTTTGTGACTGGACGGGAGGGTGAAGGGGATTTCTGGAGAGCTGGTGACACAGGTGCCTTCAGCGTGTAGTATGTGAACACATGGTGAGCTGGAAGGATATGGACATTTTTCTCTATGTGTATTAAACTTCAATAATTGTTTAAAACTAAGGAGTAGCCAATGATGCGCAACCTCAAAAAGAGTCCCCCTTCCAGCAGCGATAGCGATGCCCTAAGAGTACTCTCTGTTTGTCGCGGTGGCTTCTGGGTCAAGTGCTCTGCAGGAATCCTAGATGCATTATCCCTTCAGTTCCCTGGAGAGGTCCTACCCCACTTTACTGATGAAAGCTGAGGTGTAGAGAGGTGAAGTACCTTGTCCAGTGTCACACAGCTAGTGAAGAGGTACCGCAAGGCCTCATTTCTATCCCTGGCACGGTCTGCTGTGTTTTATAGGCAGTTTTCTCTCATGGGTCCTCAGGTGTAATAGGAAGGCATGGTTTCTGGTCTGCCTGATTTCCCTTAAAATAATAATCTGGGACCAGCAGGTGGCATGGTGGTTAAGGCACTAGACTCCCACATGGCCAACTGTGGTTCGAGTTCCAGACCTGGCAGCTTGCTTTCTCACTTTCTCTCTCTCTCTCTGTCTCCCTCTGGTCCAATTTTGTAAAAAGATAAGTAATAATAACAAAATTAAATTAATCTTCAGGTGCCTTCTTTTGGGTGCTAGTGAAAAATCTATCAATCCACGGCCAGGAAATCCACTCAGCAGAGTCCTTTCTTTTTTTTTTTTTCATTACAGTAGTCGGGACATTTCTTTCTAGTTCACCCAGGTATCAAGCACAGGCCGGGCTCCTTCGTGCTATGCTGCTTTCTTATGGAAAACATTTTCACTTTCACGTTGCCCCCTAGGTGGTCTTTGAAGCCTTGCACAATCTGGAGCCCCGAGGCTACGTGGTGGGGTGGATCATCGCTATCAGTTTGCTGGTGGGAATCCTCATCTTCCTGCTACTGGCTGTGCTGCTCTGGAAGGTGAGTCTGACTGTCACGGGTCCCTATGGGGACCCACTGTGGATGCTCAGGTATGTCTCTCCAGGGTGGGAGCACCTCGGGAGAGGTTTTCCTGCTACTATTCTGTGGTACAGATCCGGGCAGGGCAGTGTCTCCTTTAGGCAAGAAATGGAATCTGGGCTCCTCTTGAAGCCGTTCACAGCAGCAGATAAGGACCACGTTAGGGAGAGCAGAAGTCTCAGCCCTCTTCTCTGGCCTTCCCTAAGAGAGTCACACCACCCCTGGAACAGGACGATGGGAACCTGACCAAAACAGAAGTCTGGGGAAAACAGCTGGGCGCGGAGGGGCTTGCTGTTGACTTAAGGAAAGAGTAAAAAGGGAATTACAGAACACGCTTTGTTCTTTTCCCTCATGGCATATGAGAAAGGTTTCCTACCTGAATACACAGGTAACTGAGACAGGCCGTGAGGGTAAAGAACCACCCTGGTAGCTACGTGGCAAGTTCCCCCAACCCCTTTCTCCTTCAGAGAATGGCGCTTGAGGCAAGATAGGAAAGATGCATTATATTCCCTGATGAAGGAGGCAGGCCAAGCCTGCACCCAGGGTCCGGGTCACCTGCAAATGAACCACCCAGGGAGTAGAGTTGCCCTGCACCCTTCACCAGGGAGGACCTCCTCATCCTTCAGGTCTCACCTCAAGCATCACTCTAAAGGAGAAAGAGGTGTCCTCCCCTCAAGTCCAGGATGATTTTTGGCCCCACATGCTGAGGGATCTGGCGTCCTTTCACTTCAGAACCTCTGTATTCATCAATACTGGTATCAGAGTCATTATCCAATAGGAGTCTGTCTCTTCTACTGGGCAGCCATGTTCCAGGACAGTGGGACCCATGTCGGTCCTTGTTTCCACTGTGTCCCCAGCAAGGTCTTCAAGACACCAGAGACTACAGCGAGGTCGTCCTGACACACAAGCCCGTGCCTCACGAATGTTCCCAGCTTGGGACCAGCAGTTAACGTAATGGCTATGTTGCTGGACTCCCACGTAGTCAACCGTGGTTCGAGTCCCGGACCTGGTGGCTTAAACTCAGGCCGGGCACGTGTGCGTGCATGCCCAAGATCCCGAGAGGAGAATGGAGCAGAAGGGATTGTGGTGTGGCCATCCCCCCTGGGGAGTGATTTCTCGCTTTCTGTCTCTCTGTCTCTCTCTGTCTGTCTGGCGAGTGCACGTGCCCTATAGCAAAAAAACCTCTCCAAAAAAAAAAGAAAAAGAAAATGAATGTTCCCAGCTTCAAATGCAGGTGGCAACAGCCTCTTGGGTTTTTATGCATGGATATTTCAAGTTTGAATAATCCAGTTTCGGAGGATTACAAAATAATACGTATTCGTTGATTAAACCTGAAAACGTATCCGTAAGGAAAAGAATTATAAAACACCTGGGAGTTCATATCCCAGGAATTACCGTGATGAGAACAGTATTGCCTCTTCTTGACCTTTCTCGTTGCATAAGTAGATACAGATCAAGCATTCTCATAGGATCAACTCAGTTTTGAGTAGTATACTAATGCAGTTTCCATTGGTATACTCAATATAGTTTCAGGTGAAGACCCTTTACAAAGTGGATTTAAATTTTTTAATAGAGATTTTTGCTATAGGACACATGTACTCACTAGAGAGATAGAAAGTGAGACATCCCTCCCCAAAGGGGATGACCATGCTGCAGTCCCGTCTCCTCCATTCTCCTCTTGGGATTTTGGGCATGAACGCACGCATGCCCAGCATGAGTGTTACGTCACTGGATCCGGGACTCGCAGTCAACTAGGTGGGAGTCCAGCAACATAATCATTACATTATCTGCTGGTCCCTGAATTCAGTTATTAATCTGGGGGTAAAAAAGTATAATAAATACATTCAGAGTATCCAAGAAGTCTAGAAACACAGGAAAAACAATCCTGCAGATACTGCAGAGGCGTCCCTCCAGGACGTCCTGGCTGTTAACTGCGCTGCTGTCCTGCAGGCTTGAGCGTCACACCAGTTAGCTACGCCGCGTAGCCAGCTGCCTAAGCAAGGACCTCATGCAATCTTTACATTCTCCTGTACAGACGTGTGGTCAGGGATCTAGGCAGGACGTGGCTGGGTGATCCTTCTGCTCCATGTGGCATTGAGTGGCATTTACCTGGTGGCTCAGCTGCAAGGTAGAGTGCAAGCCAGCTTCACTGTCATGGCTAGCACTTTGGTGGGGCCAGCTGGCGGCTAGACTCAGCCAGGGCCTCCTCCCTCTCCCTGTGGACGCAGAACCTCCCCGTGTGGTCCTTCCAGCCGAGTGCTCTGACTTTATTTGGTGGCTTGGGCTCCAGGAGAGCACGTACAAGCTGCCAATTCACTGACGGGCTGTCCCAGAACTGGTGTAGCATAATTCCACTCTGCTCTGCTGGTCAGCTAAGCTCAAGGGAGGGGACGTCAACTCCGCTTCTCAGCGGGAGCACTGGTAAAGGCTTTGTGGCCATCTCTGACTTTGGGGAAGGTAGTGACAGCTAAGTGACCATATATGAGTTTCAGAAATATTGGCAAAATCTTCCATCTCTTCTGGAAAAGTCCCCATTACAAAGGAAAGTCTACCTCATTAGGATTGTTCTATTTTAAAGTGGGTGAAACCTCATCTCTCTCCTGTAGTGTCATAGATTAAAATCACAATTGAACTCTTTCGCAGGAAAAGGGGGACAAAAGGCAATCTTGGTGTGACATTCTTCTCAGGGTGGGAAGTCTGTCAGGCAAAGTCATAGTGTCCTATGGCAATGTGAATGGCAAAATGGCTTTCTTTAGGAAAAAAACATTATCGGGACCACCAGATGGTATAGAGGTTACGCCACTGTACTCCCACGTAGTCAACTGCAGTTCAAGTCCTGGACCTGGTGGCCTAAAACTCACACTGGGCGCATGTGCGTGCATGCCCAAAATCCCAGGAGAATGGAGGAGAAGGGATTGCAGCGTGGCCATCCCCCCAGGGGGACAAGTTCTCACTTTTTGTCTCTCTGGCAAGCACATGTGCTTTATACCAAAAATCTCTCTTAAAAAAGGAAAAAGAAGACATTATTTTCTTTCTATTTTTTTT
>NW_006206439.1:734230-739802 GCF_000334495.1 Tupaia belangeri chinensis | reverse complement strand
TTTTTTTTTTTTTTTTTTTTTTCCCCCATTTATTTATTTATTTTTATGTTCTCCACAAACTTTTCTTAGGGGGAGGGGTTTTTGCCATAGGGTACATGTGCTCGCAAGAAAGACAGAGAGCTAGAAAGCGAGAAATCACCCCCCAGGGGGAATGGTCATGCCGCAATCCCTTCTCCTCCATTCTCCTCTCGGGATCTTGGGCACGCACGCACATGCACCAGGCATGAGTTCAAGCCACTGGGTCCGGGACTCGAACCACTGGCAACTACATGGGAGTCCAGCAACATAGCCATCACGCCAACTGCTGGTCCCTCCACAAACATTTTTCAAGCCACCAGGCCAGGGCTCAAACCACATGATGAGCCATGAGGGATCCAGCCCCGTTAGCCCCTAAGCCATCCAGCCGGCCCCGTAGTTTTCTTTCTTGAAGGTCTAAATATGTGATGACCTTAAGAGAGACAGAATGATGGACAGGCCTACGTGTTCCTAGAACTTCAACCACAGACCTCTTAGCAACTCCGATCCCCGCATCGAAAACCTAAGTATGGCGCGTTGTGTGTAGCAGATAGAGATCCAACGCCCGGTGCATGCAAACCTGTTGACTTAAGTGCCTGAAGTCCAGCCTAGTCGTGGGTGTTTGTGGGCAGTCTTAATGGCCCAGCGTTATTCCTATGTTCCGTGGATAATCTTTCATTCCTTGCAAGAGGAAAACCACTGAGCGGCTCCCAGTTGCCATTGCTGGCCAGGAAACCTCTCTTCAGGCATTTGGAGACAGGAGGGCAATGTTTAAGTCCTCTTCCCTTGGTAGCGCCATCTCTCTCGAACTTCCTTTCAGAGTAGCTCTTGACATTGCTCATCGAGTCCACGAGCCAAGACAGACTGTCCTCAAAGACATATCGCGTGAACGTGAGTCGTGACCTGGCGCTGAAAGCCAGGCACAGCAGCTGGTTGTGCCGGTGCGTTCATAGCACCATGGGTCTGCGAGTCTGCACGCTTTATGTCTGCAAGATGGCCAGGGCCTTGGGCTGACCCTGTAGTCTAGTGCTTAAGGGAGCTGGATCCCACGTGGCCAACTGTAGTTCGAATCCCAACCCTGGTGGCTGGAAAAACACATCAGAAGCATGTGTGTGCATGCCCCAAATTCCAGCAGGATAGAGAAATGGAGTAGGATTGTAGCGTGACCACACTCCCCGGGGAGTGCTTTCTGCTCCTCGCCGCCACCACCCCACATCTCTCTGGCTAGCGCACACACCCTCTAGCAGCTTTTAAAGACCAAGACCTTCATTCAGCAAACGGTATTCTTTGAGGTGGTAGGCCCTGGGCCAGAGATAAACAAAACAGCCCTTGCTGACCTCTGGGGAAGGCAGTTGAGTGACCAAAGGTGGTAGCCTGGGGAGTGGGAAGGCAGTTGAGTGACCAAAGGTGGTAGCAGAGCCTAAGGGCAGAGCCAGATGGGGCCTCTGCTGCCAGCTCCGGCCCCTCCTGCACATGCTCTGTGATGTGCTGTTTCCCTAAAGCAGCAGCCCCTCATAGGATCAGCCAACCTTTCCCAGAGCTGCCCCCCCAGGCTCCCTGCCCTGCACTCAGCCAGCACTACCTCATCTGCCCCACGGCAGCTCCCCGGCCCTTCCAGAAGGCTGTCTGCTGGCATCCCCGGCCCTCTCTCCTGCTTGGCGGCGGCAACAGGCCTGGCTCAGACACAAAATCCACACCGAGGGCCCCAAGCTAACCAGACCCTTCTTCAAATCCTGAAATGGATCCTAATCAACTTTTTCCAGGCCGGGATGTGAGCAGACACCGGGAACCATAATTTAAGCTTTGTGTATGAGGATTACAGTGGCCTGCCAAGCCACCATGCGGGAGGAAACTTTGAAATAGGAAACTGTTTCAAAGCGGGGAGACCCAAGTAAGCGCCCCCTGCTTTGCTTCAGCTCCTGATGGTTTGAAGAGGCCGGGGGCTGGTGCCTCTTAAGACGGTCACCAAAAACTGTTTCTAAGGAAAGGTTCAATTGTTCAGAGGTCTGGGAAGGACAGCCACTTTGTATGGGGCTCGCACATTTAAAGATATGCCTTCGGTAGGGGCCAGCAAGTGGCATGGTGGTTAAGGTACTGGATTCCCACATGGCCCACCATGGTTCAAGTCCCAGACCCAGCAGCTTCAAAACCATTCTGGGTGGGGACCAGCAGTTAGCGTAATGGCTATGTCACTGGACTCGCATGTAGTCGACCGTGGTTTGAGTCTTGAATCCAGACCCAGTGGCTTAAACTCACACAAGGCAAAAGGAGCAGAATGGATTGCAGTGTGGCCATCCTCCCCCTGGGGGGTGATTTCTCGCTTTCTGTCTCTCTTTCTCTCTCTGTCTTTCTGGTGAGCGCACATAATCTGTAGCAAAAACCTCTCCAAAATAAATAAATAAATACATACATACATACATAAATAAATACATAAATCAATCAATCAATCAATCAATCAATCAAACAAACAAACCATGCTGGGTATGTGTGCATGTGTGCCCCAGATCCTGAGGAGAGAAGGGATTGCTGCATGGCCATTCTCCTGCAGTTTGCTATCTCAATTTCTCTCTCTCTCTCTCTCTCTCTCTTCGTTTCTGTCTGGCAAGTACATGTGCCCTGTAGCAAATTGTAAAAGAAAAAAGGAAAAAAGAAATGCCTTCAACTTATGAAGCAGCCGGAGTCGTGGGGAAAGAGCATAGATGCTAGAGTTTCTCCTTTTAGGAAAAAGACAAGCCCTTCCCTTGTTTAGGGCTCTAAGTTCTCCTGGGCCTCCTCCAGCTCCCTCCTGTCTCCTCCCCATTCCTGCCTTCTGGCCCTGCTTGTCCGCAGTTGGTAAAACACACAGGTTACCACTTCTGTCTCCTGATGGATCCTGTTGCAAGATGAGATGACTCAGAGCAAAGGGGAGTACCGTCGCTTTGCAGCCTAGTGGCTGGCGACTTCCTCGAAGCTATGGTGTCTGGAGCTGGCCCCACAGTACGGAAGTTAATCCTTGTGTTTGGGGGCCACGTGGCCAACTGTGGTTTGAGTCCTGGCCCCAGTGGCTTGAAAAACATGCCAGGTACATGTGCTCGTGTGCCTGAAATCTGAGTGGTTGAAGCAACAGAGGAAAAGGATTTTGGTGGGATCACTCCCCCTGGGGGTCCTTGTTCTCTTACTCTCACACTCGCTCTCTCCAGCAAGTGCACACACCCTCTACAACCAAAAAGAGAAGGTTTCCCAGGCTCCACATGCCCAGGTGGCAAAAGGAACACCTGCAGAATACGTGTACTGGCCTTGGGAAGACCGCTGTCTTGAACTATATCAGCCAGGTCTGTTCCAAGAGCCTTAGGCCTAGCAATGGGTTACGGTTTTCATTGAGAGCATCGCTTCTGACCCGAAGGAGGAACACTTAGGAAAAGAGACCTGCAAAATGGCTCAGGAAGGTGGAAGGCTTGGCAGCCCCTCCAGAGGTCACTGGGGTTATCACTTTCCTTCCAGGCTAGCCTGGGACAGCCCATCCTTGCTGCTTCTCCAGAGAAGGGGATGCACAGTCACACGCATGTGTATGCATGCCTGTGCACACGCACATCCACTGAGGCACTGCCTCCGGGCAAACGAGGTGCCAAAGACGTTGAGTAGGGCTTGTTTACGTTTGGGAGTAAACATTGGATTGACGTCGCACTGTCAGTATCTCAAGACACGTGCTGTGTAAATAGGCGAGGAACTGCAGAGACCCAGGAACGCAGGAGCCAGCATTAGGTCCAAAGGAGCATGCCCAGGGTCCTGGAGTAGCTACCAAAGGCTGGTGTGGTAGTGGGGGTGAGAGGGTGATCCCCCAAGAGACCAGATGCCATGGGCCTCTCTCACCCTGAAATGGGCCTGGGAAGATGAGGCTGGTGGGCCAAGGCTGTGTTTCCTCCTAGGCCTCGGGCCTCGGGCCTCACACAGCGCCCACCTCATGAGGGCTATTCAGGGGGAATTCGCTGTTCCCTCAGGGGTTTTCTGGCAGTTGTTTATATATTAGAAAATTGTGGAATGAGCCCTGTAGCGCAATGGTTAAGGGAGCCAGATCCCACATGGCTGACCACGGTTCGAATCCTGGTCCCGAAAGTGCAGAGAACACCCCGTGTGAACATGTGTAGAATTCTTTTTTTTTTTTTTAAATTATTTATTTAACTTTACTCATCCATTCATTTTTTTTAAATTTGACTAGAGAGAAACAGAGAGAGAGAAGGTGAAAGAGCAAGCCACCAGGTCCAGGACTCGAACTGTGGTCAGCCATGTGGGAGCACCCAGCGCCTTAACCACCATGCCACCTGTTGGTCCGAACATGTGTAGAATTCTGATGAGATGGAGAAACGGTGGAAGAGGGATTATGGTGTGAACGCACCCCCCTGGGGGGTGCACATGCTCACGTTCACTCCTTCTCTCACACACACATACACAAGTGTGCACTCCCTCTGACAATTAAAAAAAAAAAAGATGAAGACGAAAAGAAAAATGTGTAAGTCCATCAGGGGTGCTCAGGGAGCTGCTCCGCAGGGGCTGCAGGCCCCGTCTGGACCGACACGACACCAGAGGCAGGCTGCTTCCTCGACCTCCCGCGGAGCCACACTTGGCTCGAGTCCCCTCCTCTGGGGGTTCTGTGAGTGTTTCTTCTGCTAAAACAGAACAGTTATAAACAGAACCTCTTTGCCCTTCGAGTGGCAGAGAAAGGCCTGGAAAGTTCCAGAAAAAAGTGCAGGGAAATATTGACTGCATTGGGCTGGAAGTGAGCGTAGTACTGCTGAGAGTCCAGCCTAAGCTCATCGTTAATCATTTCCCAGCACCCTTGGTGTGAGCTCAACCGGCAGCTAAAATAGACCAGCCCAGCACGTCTCCAAGTTTTCCCTGAAGCGCCCATGAGCACTTACAAAAATGGGCATGTGTGCTTTCGGGCCACCCTCCAAGAAGGAGGGATTTTCTTCAAAATCTAGAGATTTTCTTTAAAATCTTTTTTTTTTTTTTTTTTTGGAGAGTTTTTGCTAAAGGTCGCATGCACCCGCCAGACAGACAGAGACCGACATAGAGACAGAAAGCAAGAAATCACCCCCCAGGGGGGATGGCCACACCACAATCCCTTCTCCTCTCGGGATCTTGGGCACACACGCACACGCGCCCGGCGTGAGTTTAAGCCACCGGGTCCGGGACTCGAACCGCGGTCGACTACATGGGAGTCCAGCGACATAGCCATTACGCTGACTGCTGGTCCCAATTTTCTTTAAAATCTTGATTGGTCTCATTACGAATTGTATTATCCTATCATATGTCCATAACTTAAGCTAGAAATTAAAAATTCCTAAGTTCAAAATTGGCTGGGCAGATCTCAAGTGTTCTTACCGTGCCTCCAAAATGGTAATAACTGCGGAGTGCAATACATTGGTGGATTGGCCTGATCGTTAGAATCTCCTAATGTGTCCACCTATCAAAACATCACCTGATGTGCCTTAAATGTGTACAGTGTCATGTGTAAATCATGCCTCAGTAAACTGGGAAATGCTTTTCCTGACGTGTCAGGGGGTGCATGTGCTCACCA
>NW_006206439.1:729657-734199 GCF_000334495.1 Tupaia belangeri chinensis | reverse complement strand
AAAGAGAAAATACAAAAGAACTGGTCACGCCTCGGTCTCTCCCTCCATTTCTCCACCCCACCAGGATTTGGGGCACACATGCCTTGCATGTTTTTCACACAGCTGGGCCTCAGTCAGCCATGGACGATCCAGCTCCCAATGTACCGTGCTTAACAGTGGTTGAGCTCTGGGGCCAGCCCCGGGGGAAATTAACACCAAACAAAACATGCGTTCTGTTCCTGATTCTCCACTTATTAATCATTTTTGTTACCTATAAATCTAATGTCTATTTTATGCATCTTTTAATATTTGGGTTCTCAGAGTTCATCAGCAAACTCTGAATTTTCGCCCTTATAAACCAAAACCATAACCTGGGCTAATTTCTTTAAGTGTTTATTCATTGAGGGTTTTTCGTTTGTTTGTTTGTTTTTGTTTTAGGGTGCATGTGCTTCTAAGAGAGAGAGACAGAGACAGTGAGAGGGAAAGTGAGAAATCACCCCCCGGGGGCATGGCCACATCGCAATCCCTTCTCCTCCAGCCTCCTGCTGGGATCTTGGGCACGCATACGCACCTGGAGTGAGTTTCACGCCACCAGGTCCAGGACTCAAACAGTGGTCGGCCATGTGAGAGTCTAGTGACATAACTCCTGTGCCACCTGCTGGTCCCCAGCTTATCTGTGATGTGAATATGGCTGAGGAAAGAAAGGAGGCAGGATATCCACCCTCTTTGGCAGAGACAAGGCACGGGGCTCGATGTCAGAAAACGACCTTTCCCGTGGCCCCCAGGGAAGTTATTTGGAGCTTGAGTGGTAGTCAGGATTTGGGGCTCCTCATGCCACACCTCTCCTGAGTAAGCCTTGTGACACCAGGCAGGCCTGGCACAGCAACTGTTTGCGGAACCAGTATTTACTGTCAGTGGGCCCAACAGCCAAAACCAGCCTCTAACCAAAGCACACGGATGACATTTTCCTGCTCTGAGAGAATTCGTTTGGTCAAATAAGAAACAATATTAATTTGACAAGGCCACCGCTAAACCATAGGGCACCTTCGTGCAAACCCGTCAATGATAGACCTTCTTCAAGACCCTTAACTTGAGTGTGTCAGAAAATTTGGAAAAATCGACTCATTTTGTTTTACAAGGCTCTCTACTGCCATCTGTTGGAGAATCACTGTAATAAATGTGTTTGTCAATATCTGTGATGTGAGTGGCATCCCCCACCCCATGCAGTGCACAGCCCAAACTATTGGACCCAGCACCCCCTCCTCATTAGCATGGATCATGCCTATGACATGGTCTTTAGGCTCCAAAGAGGAAAGACAGACATTATTGGCAGCTTCAACGTCCCATCCAAAAGGTCACACACAGTTATGTGGGAGACAGGTCTCCTGAGACGCTGCAGTGTGGGAGGGGGGCCCAGAGTTTGCAAGACTGTTTCCGAGAGCAGCCCGGCAGACACCGGCAGCCAGAGTTGAAGGGAAATAATATCCGGACCTAATGCTGACCCTGCTCCACTAAGAGGAGAGAGCTGCTGGGGGCCTGCCCGAGATGGCGAGGCCTTGCCGTTGTTGTAACGAGGATGACACGCATGAAAAGATGAGCGTGAGTCGACTTCTTGGGCTGGTGGTTAAGGCAGGCAGATCCCACATGGCCAGCTGTGCTAAGTTAGAGTTCTGGACCCAGCAGCCTGGAAAACACACCAGGCGCATGTGCATACATGGTCAAAATCCCAATGAACAGGAGAGTGGAGGAGAAGGGATGCCATCAAGACTTCCCACCCCAGGGAGTGCTTTCTCCTCTCCCTCTCTGTTTCTCTCTGACAAGTGCACACACCCTCTTGCATATATAAAAAAAAAAATCCACAAGTACACAAGAGCCCTATGTGAGAGCCATTTTGGATGTTTTAAATACTTCCTAGATTATCGACACATTCTCAGTATCAAATCCTTAACTCCAGCACAGCCGTGGAAAAGTGGGCCAACTTTTATCCTTGTTAGAGATGAACAAGAAAAGTCCAAACCATCGACATGAATCGTTCTTTATCTAGAATGTTGTCAGCCATCCCTCGGATTCACCAGGAAGTTGGGGGCGGGGGGGGGGAGTGAATTCTGCATCGGTTCGCTTATGCCGCGTAACAAAGCACCCCAAGTTCAGTGGGTGCCAAGCACCGACCATACAAGTCGTGCATACTTTTATGGGTTGGCGGTTTGGACTGAGCACAGCTGGAGAGTCCTTCAGTGTTGACTGGATTCACAGGTGCATGCGCAGATGGCTGGGGCGGGGTGGTGTGGGAGGGCCTCCACTGGTGGTCCCTCCTCTTCCAGGAGGCAAGACCAGCCTGTTTGCATGGAGGCAGGGCAGGGTTCAGAGAGTAATCGGAAGTGTGCACAGCCCCCGGGGCCTGAGTGTGGAATGGCTAGTGCTCTCCCATTCAGATGTCAGAGTGCATCTTAGCAGAGTCAAGGCTGGGAAAATAGACCACCTCCTAGTGGGAGTCACTGCAGAGTCCATGGGAAGGGTCTAGAGACAGGGAATTAAGGTCTGTGGGCACTTTTTGCAGTTCATCACGGCCAAGTACAGGCGCAAACCCTGCTTCCAGGAGTTCTAAGACAAATGCAGAAGACCAGGGAAGAGACTGGGATAGTTCATTAGTACCACTGTAGGGGCATTTTACTTCTCTGGAATTAAACATGGGTCACCTTGGGACCAGCAGATGTTGTAATGGTTATGGCACTGGACTCCCACATCATCGACCATGGTTTGAGTCCCACGCCGGGCATGTTTGCGTGAGTGCCCAAAATCCTGAGAGGAGAATGGAGGACTAAGGATTGCGGCGTGGTCATCCCCCCCAGGTGGTGATTTCTCTCTTTCTGTCTCCCTGTTTTCCTGTCTCTTGGGCGAGTACACATGCCCTATAGGAAAACTAAAACAATAATAATAATTAAATAAATAAAAATAAGGGGCCAGCAGGTGACATGGTGGTTAAGGTGCAGGACTTCCACCTGACTGACCACAGTTCAAGTCCTAGACTTGAAAATCACAGGGACCAGAGTCAGCAGGTGGCATGATAGTTAAGGCACTGGACTCCCACATAGCTGACCATGGTTTGAGTCCTGGACCTGGTGGCTTGCTTTCTCACTTTCCCTCTCTCTCTCTCTCTCTCTCACTCTGCCCCTCTCTGGTCAAATTAAAATAAAGTTAAATAAAATAAAATAAAGAAAAAGAAAATCACAGGGACCAGCAGATGGCGTAATGGTTAATCAACCGCAGTTTGAGTCCTGGACCCAGCAGCTTAAAACTCATGCCCAAAATCCCTAGAGGAGAATGGAAGAAAAGGGACTGCAGCCTGGCCACCCACCCTGGGGGTGCTTTCTCATTCTCCCTTTTTCTGTCTCTCTCTAGCAAGTGGATGTGCAAAAAAAAAAAAAGAAAAGAAAAAAGAAACACAGAGCTAGCAGGTGGCATGGTGGTTAAGGTGCTAGACTCCCACATGGCCAACTGTGGTTCAAGTCCTGGACCTGGTTGCTTGCTTTCTCACTTTTCTTCTCTCTCCCTCTCTCCATCTCCCCGGTAAGTGCATGTGCCCTATCTACAGCAAGTTAAAAAATAATAAAACAAATAATTCTTTACAAATAAATGAATGAATGAGCAGAAAAAGATAAAAAGAAGAGATGCCAGGTCCCCCTGCGTATGGGAGAAGAGGTAAGATTGGAACCACAAGGATCTGCTCACGTCTTTGGCAGTAGCACCTGTGGTGACTGAGAAAAGCGAGAACCTCGTTGTGTGAAAAGTCGTCTCAGAGGGGCAGTCTTTCCAGGACTCAGCCCAAGGAACCTGCCTGCCACCCTGGGTCTGCGGAAACACCGGTGCTGGGTGAGCGCACAACTGCTAACTGGCCCTCAGCCAGCATGAATTCCACAGGTTTGAGAGAAGGATCTAGATGACAGCAGGGTGGAACACAAGACTTGCAGGTGCTTTAAAAGCCTATAAAGTGAGGGCAGCATTTAGCACATTGTTCCACAGATGGCGAATCCAACCCAGATATTAAAACACACACGTGTGCCCCAGCATGAGTTTTAAGCCGTCGGGTTCGGGACTCGAACCATGGTTGACTATGTGGGAGTCCAGCGATGTAACCATTACACCATCTGCTGGTCTCCTCCAGTGTGTGTTCTAAAATCCGAGGAGCTCTCCAAGCCTTCGCTGCCCAGAGATTGTAGACCAGCTGCCTTGGAATCAAAGGGCTGATTGTCCAGCATTTCTAACCTAGCTTCTCTGCTCTCTGCTTCTGCCTTTCAGATGGGCTTCTTTCGCCGAAGGTACAAAGAAATCATTGAGGCCGAGAAGAACCGAAAAGAGAACGAAGACAGTTGGGACTGGGTCCAGAAAAACCAGTGACCTGCCATACCAGTCACATGACCTAATCACTAGCCTGTCGTCCTTGATCTTTGTATCTTCCATATTTGGAAGAAAAAAAAAATCTTCTCCAGATTTTTCGGAGGCTCCACTGATGCTGTTTTCTTCCTCATTCTATCAAGCCCAGGTGCTGACCTGAGGCAGCCACCT
>NW_006206439.1:712590-728010 GCF_000334495.1 Tupaia belangeri chinensis | reverse complement strand
GGGGGGCGGGGGGGGGAGTGAATTCTGCATCGGTTCGCTTATGCCGCGTAACAAAGCACCCCAAGTTCAGTGGGTGCCAAGCACCGACCATACAAGTCGTGCATACTTTTATGGGTTGGCGGTTTGGACTGAGCACAGCTGGAGAGTCCTTCAGTGTTGACTGGATTCACAGGTGCATGCGCAGATGGCTGGGGCGGGGTGGTGTGGGAGGGCCTCCACTGGTGGTCCCTCCTCTTCCAGGAGGCAAGACCAGCCTGTTTGCATGGAGGCAGGGCAGGGTTCAGAGAGTAATCGGAAGTGTGCACAGCCCCCGGGGCCTGAGTGTGGAATGGCTAGTGCTCTCCCATTCAGATGTCAGAGTGCATCTTAGCAGAGTCAAGGCTGGGAAAATAGACCACCTCCTAGTGGGAGTCACTGCAGAGTCCATGGGAAGGGTCTAGAGACAGGGAATTAAGGTCTGTGGGCACTTTTTGCAGTTCATCACGGCCAAGTACAGGCGCAAACCCTGCTTCCAGGAGTTCTAAGACAAATGCAGAAGACCAGGGAAGAGACTGGGATAGTTCATTAGTACCACTGTAGGGGCATTTTACTTCTCTGGAATTAAACATGGGTCACCTTGGGACCAGCAGATGTTGTAATGGTTATGGCACTGGACTCCCACATCATCGACCATGGTTTGAGTCCCACGCCGGGCATGTTTGCGTGAGTGCCCAAAATCCTGAGAGGAGAATGGAGGACTAAGGATTGCGGCGTGGTCATCCCCCCCAGGTGGTGATTTCTCTCTTTCTGTCTCCCTGTTTTCCTGTCTCTTGGGCGAGTACACATGCCCTATAGGAAAACTAAAACAATAATAATAATTAAATAAATAAAAATAAGGGGCCAGCAGGTGACATGGTGGTTAAGGTGCAGGACTTCCACCTGACTGACCACAGTTCAAGTCCTAGACTTGAAAATCACAGGGACTGGAGTCAGCAGGTGGCATGATAGTTAAGGCACTGGACTCCCACATAGCTGACCATGGTTTGAGTCCTGGACCTGGTGGCTTGCTTTCTCACTTTCCCTCTCTCTCTCTCTCTCTCTCACTCTGCCCCTCTCTGGTCAAATTAAAATAAAGTTAAATAAAATAAAATAAAGAAAAAGAAAATCACAGGGACCAGCAGATGGCGTAATGGTTAATCAACCGCAGTTTGAGTCCTGGACCCAGCAGCTTAAAACTCATGCCCAAAATCCCTAGAGGAGAATGGAAGAAAAGGGACTGCAGCCTGGCCACCCACCCTGGGGGTGCTTTCTCATTCTCCCTTTTTCTGTCTCTCTCTAGCAAGTGGATGTGCAAAAAAAAAAAAAGAAAAGAAAAAAGAAACACAGAGCTAGCAGGTGGCATGGTGGTTAAGGTGCTAGACTCCCACATGGCCAACTGTGGTTCAAGTCCTGGACCTGGTTGCTTGCTTTCTCACTTTTCTTCTCTCTCCCTCTCTCCATCTCCCCGGTAAGTGCATGTGCCCTATCTACAGCAAGTTAAAAAATAATAAAACAAATAATTCTTTACAAATAAATGAATGAATGAGCAGAAAAAGATAAAAAGAAGAGATGCCAGGTCCCCCTGCGTATGGGAGAAGAGGTAAGATTGGAACCACAAGGATCTGCTCACGTCTTTGGCAGTAGCACCTGTGGTGACTGAGAAAAGCGAGAACCTCGTTGTGTGAAAAGTCGTCTCAGAGGGGCAGTCTTTCCAGGACTCAGCCCAAGGAACCTGCCTGCCACCCTGGGTCTGCGGAAACACCGGTGCTGGGTGAGCGCACAACTGCTAACTGGCCCTCAGCCAGCATGAATTCCACAGGTTTGAGAGAAGGATCTAGATGACAGCAGGGTGGAACACAAGACTTGCAGGTGCTTTAAAAGCCTATAAAGTGAGGGCAGCATTTAGCACATTGTTCCACAGATGGCGAATCCAACCCAGATATTAAAACACACACGTGTGCCCCAGCATGAGTTTTAAGCCGTCGGGTTCGGGACTCGAACCATGGTTGACTATGTGGGAGTCCAGCGATGTAACCATTACACCATCTGCTGGTCTCCTCCAGTGTGTGTTCTAAAATCCGAGGAGCTCTCCAAGCCTTCGCTGCCCAGAGATTGTAGACCAGCTGCCTTGGAATCAAAGGGCTGATTGTCCAGCATTTCTAACCTAGCTTCTCTGCTCTCTGCTTCTGCCTTTCAGATGGGCTTCTTTCGCCGAAGGTACAAAGAAATCATTGAGGCCGAGAAGAACCGAAAAGAGAACGAAGACAGTTGGGACTGGGTCCAGAAAAACCAGTGACCTGCCATACCAGTCACATGACCTAATCACTAGCCTGTCGTCCTTGATCTTTGTATCTTCCATATTTGGAAGAAAAAAAAAATCTTCTCCAGATTTTTCGGAGGCTCCACTGATGCTGTTTTCTTCCTCATTCTATCAAGCCCAGGTGCTGACCTGAGGCAGCCACTTTGGCCAGGTCACATGACCGGAGCCACCATTTTCTTTTCAAAGATGAACTCTGAACTTTGGAAAGCAAGCTACAGAGCCGAGCAATATTTATGGATGCAACAAGCATGGTCAACCCTCAGGGGAAAACTGTTACCTAAAAGTATTTTTATAAACATAAGCCTTTTATACTGATTACGTCTTTATATTTGTATCGATGTTTTATTATTTCTATTAAATAGTTATATAATTCACTCGAGCACTGATATCTGGCCTGAAATCTTGGACATATATGTATATGAATACAAATTTTAAAGGCTAAAAATCTTATCGTACTTTGGGACTTGCTCTTACAAAAAAAAAAAAAAGACTTGCAGGTCAAATAAGCCGAAGAAACCCCATGTCATGAATTTACCAAGCTGTCGGTTCTGTGTATAAACTGAGGAGGTGGCAAGACCCCTATGAGATGTCACATCTCTGTTGCCTGGAGTCAAGTTTGGAGCCATGTGCTCAAGAACCATAAGTGTTTTTTCATGTGTTCCGTTTACTGGAAGATTCCCAACAGGAATTTGGATGGAAAACCTGATTCCTAGCGACAAGTCTGCTCTACATCACCTTTACATAGCAGACATCTCACCCTCCTCCTGCTCAGATTGATGGATGAAAGTGTGGAGCAATGCCAGCGGGTCATCTGGTAAACCTCAGAATGGCATCTCATTTCGATGTCCTGCCTCAGAGTTCACACACCACAAGGACTAAATCAGTGCTCTCAACCCCCAAGGAAAGCGGTGTCGGAATGTTGTGAGGCATTGCTTTTTCATGGTAACTTTAGTGCAGGGGTCTCCAATTTCCCCACCATTCTTGCTCTCCCTACTAGTGGTAACTACAGATTCCTTCTAGAGAGGATGGTTCAACCTTTTTTTTTTTTTTTAAAGTGTCTTGGTGGGGTTCTTAAGCAGACCCTGAAACAAGGATTGTGTATATGTAACTTAATAAGGAGATGTTCCTATGGAGATTCTGGTAAGGGAGTGTGGCAAGAGGGACAGGGAAGGCAAGGAAGCCACATGAAGGTGCCATTTCAGGAAAGGTCTGTTGGAGGGCAGCTTTGGCCTGACTGAGGAGCTCTGGAGGGTAAGTTAGGCTTCTGAGTTGTCCCAGTCTTAGGCAAGGGAGTCGGTTTTTTCATACTGCTATACCCAGGAACAATGTAAACTTTTTCGCTCTCAGTTTCTGCTGGCAAAATGGCTCCAGTAGCAGCTCTCTAAAGGAGGTTCTGAGAGACACTGAAATGATAACGAAGAAATCTGAGCAGAGCATTGACATCCTCCTCATCCCCTGCACTGCGTGAATGCTGAATATAGCCTTTATTATCCAAGCTCTCTATTTTATGTTATTTATCGTCAGATGCACTGTACTGCCCAGTTGAGTGCAGTGTGATTTTCTCAAAGGGCAATGAGATGATGGGTGTAGCAAGCACTGCATAGTGAACAGTCAGTAACTGTTAGCAGTTATGGCTACTTTCCCACTGTTAGATGACCATCTAACAAAACAGAAAACATAGAGCTAAGCGCACAGTCTGACAAAGAATCTTGATGCCTTATTTCAGCCTGCCGAAATTCCACCTATATACAGATGGCATCAAGTGGGATTGAGATAATATGTAAGACCAATCATCTTTCTTACAGGGCCTTGTTTACCAGACACTAGCATGTTAGTAGTCTGTGAAAATTGTTTAAAAGACACAACTACAGGAGAAAGATTTTCTATATAAGTACTTGGCTAATACTTGCAAATACATCTAACATTTGGCAAAATTATGAGGGTGCTAGGCAGGTGTGAACCTGGCATAGAGAATATGTGTCTCTGGCTCTTTATGCAGTTGACTCTGTTGCAAGAAGATAATAACTCTGTTGTGATTTCCTTCCTAGAGTTCACGAAAAGAAACATTGAGCCCTAGGGTTGATGGCATAAGCTACTCTGGTGCTAGAGGTCAGAGATGCTACTTCTGATTGTAGAATGGAGGCACAGAGGTAACCACAGTGCAAGACTAGACAAATAAACCAGTTCTCACTGAATTTGCTTGTGAGATTTATCAAAAGCAATAAGAAGAACAGTCTTGGGTGCATTTTTGTCACTCACAGCCATGTATGGGGGCCTTGGCTGTGTCAGGCACTGTGCTGGATGCTAGAGCCTCCCCAGATAAAGCAATGGGCACCTCTTGCCTCAGGACAGCAAACCCTTCTGCAGTGGTGTGTAAAGTGTGGATTCCTTTATGGGACCTCGTTTGTAGCTTTTCTTTGATGGACTTCTAATTGTGTCATATTGTGCCATTGATAAATCATTTGGGGTTCTTAGATGGTAGACCTTGGACAGCTCTATCAGCAGCTTTGGCCAAATGTAGTTAGAGCCACTAGCCCGCCTCCTGCAAGAGGTGTAGACACACTCCTGACAGTGTAGACCTCCCTGTGTTGAAAGAATAGACTCCTGTAGTGGGTAGGGTTCCACTTCTGTTTTATTGTGCATGATAGACCCATATGAGAAGTCACGTGCCCAGAAGGTCACTAAAACTTCCTAAGGCAGTGTTCTTCAGGAGAACCATACTTGGCATCCCCAGGAACAAATACCATTGGACATCCTAGGAACCTGTCTGGGGAAGGCTGTTGCCTCTGCTTGTCTGATCTGAGTAGCAGGTGGAGCTACAAGGACTGAGGAGTTAACCTTCTAGCACAGTGATTGAAAAAGAAGTCAAGCATATCATTAGTGCTCTCTCCACTTGGGGTGTTCTGCACTCCATCCCAGTTCAGAAGCCCTCATAGGCTCTCAGGTGATACAAACAGGGTGGGCTGTGTTGCCTTGTGAACATTCTTTTAAAATTCCACAGTGGATTCCGGTTTCTACCCATCCTGCTTCTATGGGTTCGCTGAGGAATCCTCTAAGATATTCTCTCAGGCAGCCTTGTTTCAGTCGGCTTCAGCTGGTAGTTGTACCTTCAATATGGTTCAAACCAACTGTCAGAGGATCACGATGCCTTTTAAGTATGCAAAAGGACCTTTGTGGAAATTAAGTAAATTAATGCTCCCCCTTTTCAAAAATGATTTGCTTATACCCAACTTATGTAAGACTACATAGAGTTGAGAACATCTTCAGAGTGGGTCCTGGACCTGTCACAACGGAAAAGCCATGAAGTTTAGAAACAAGGGGACATGAATAGAAGGGGCAGGGTCCACTGGCTTTATTGTGACTGACATCCACACGTCTGGACTCGCTTGCTGCTGGGGTTTCCTTGGTGGTTTTCAGGAAGCCTCTGTCAGCATCACCAGCATTCAGAGGTTTGTTCAACTTTATCCTCCTTCACCAAATCACGTCTAGGGTGGAAACAAAAGCCCAACAGCAACCTGGGAACAGTTTTCCATGAGGAAATGTCACAGACCCTCCAAATGCTCCATGTTCTGGGTGTGGAACACTTCTGTAGTGGTTTTTTGGAAGGTTATTTAAGACTTTTGATTTTTGGGTGGGGCGTGATGACCTGGTGAACACAGTTATATGCCCGGGCTACAGCTGAAATATACACTTGGTCAACTCTGGTTCGAAACCTGGTTCAAACTTGTCCAAATTTAGAGGTGCTGCAAAGGATTGTTTATTTGGGGTCTTTGGCCGGCAAGAGGCAAAAAGTGAGTGTCATTTCAGAACTGCCCCAAGTGTGCGAAGTTGTAACTGATGTGTGTTTTGATAATGATATACATAGTGGAGGCTATTTTCCAAAATTAAGAATGGCTGGAAGGACGATACAGATCCAGTAAGGCGGAAAGGAGATGTAGAACCTTAGAATGTCTTCCGACTTTTCAGCACGTGGGAGGAGAAAGGAAAAACTCCTCCGACATGGTTCGAGGCTTTCTAGCACAATGATCGAGATTTCAGACTTTGCTAAGGTTTTCGTTTTTAATTCTGATGTTCACTGTGTGACTGACAAAATGAGTTTTAAAGCTTTAAGAGTGATTGATTGCATGCCAAGTACCCACGCTATCTGCACTTCCAGAACTTTCGCGATGCATCATCCGTGTCCATTTCTGTGGAGGAATGTTGGTGGGAGGGGTGTTCTTCCTCACCATGTCATATGTATAGAAGTCTCTGTGGTCACTTGGAATTCACTTGCACTGTTTGGGAAATGCCAGGTTTACAAAAATACATGTTTGGAATAAACAACAACAAAAAAAAATGACTGCAAATGATTTGGGAGTTTAATTTCTTTGCTCATTGCTTTTTTTTTTTTTGGAGAGATTTTCACTGTAGGGCGCGTGCGCTCGCCAGACAGAGAGAGAGAGACATAGAGACAGAAAGCAAGAAATCACCCCCCGGGGGGGATGGTCACGCCACAATCCCTTCTCCTCCATTCTCCTCTCGGGATCTTGGGCACACACGCACACGCGCCCGGCGTAAGTTTTAAGCCACCGGGTCCGGGACACAAACTGTGGTCGACTACGTGGGAGTCCAGTGACATAGCCATTACGCTAACTGCTGGCTCCCTGCTCATTGCTTTTTAAGGTGTTGAAGATAGCGTTTCAATGCAATGCCACAAGAGCATTAAAGAACATGCTAAGGTTCATTTATTCCACATGAACAGTGCTCCTAATGTGACCGACCTGTTCCTGATCTGTGGCCTCCATGTAAGTGGCCACTATCTTCTATTTTATTGGTCTTTTTAAAGAATAAAGCTTTGTGGGACCAGCAGATGGTGTAGCTGTTAAGTCGCTGGGCTCCCACGTAGTCAACCACAGTTCAAGTCCTGGACATGGTGACTTAAAACTCCCACCGGGGGCATGTGCATGTGTGCCAAAAATTCTGAGAGGAGAATGGAGAAGAAGGGATTGCCGTGGAGCCATCCTCCCTGGAGGGTGATTTCTTACTTTCTGTCTCTTTGTCTTTCTCTGTCTCTCTGGCACGTACACATGCCCTGTAGCAAAAATCTCTCGCAAAAAAATAAAAAATAAGCCTTTGGCTGTACCAGTCAAGCCTACTGGTTTTTGCTTTCTATTTCATTTGTTATTGCTTTTATATTGACTAAAATATATGGCCCTTATGATGAAAAGTCATATACATACCACACAGTATAGAACAGGCATGAAAAAATACATATCTAAGAGTTAGAAAGGTAGTTTTTTGTTAAGTGGACTTTTTAGTGTTTTTGCTTTGTTTTATATTTCGTTATTTTACTTGTCTGAATTTTTATCTTTTACAGTACACATTTGTTATTAAACATGCAATTTTTTTTTTTTTTTTGGAGGGGATTTTTCTGTAGGGCACGTGCCCTTGCCAGAAAGACAGAGACAGACAGAAAGCGAGAAATCACCCCTCAGGGGGGATGGCCACGCCGCAATCCCTTCTCCTCCATTCTCCTCTTGGGATCATGGGCACGCATGCACACGTGCCCGGCGTGAGTTTAAAGCCACTGGATCTGGGATGCAAACCACAGTCGACTACATGGGAGTCCCCCAACATAGCCATTACGCTAACTGCTGGTCCCTAAACATGCAAATTTTTTAAATGAAATTATACCTAGGGGAGTATGAGTTGCTAAATGAAAGGAGGTCTCAAATCGTAGGTCTAGATAAAATGAAATTTGTTTCAGCAAAGGGCACTGATGGGTCCGACACTCCTGGCAACGATCCAGTAAGTGACTTCAAGCACTTAAATTCTGGGTGCTTCCTGGCTTAACAAATCTGATACCATCATGAACGCTAATGAACTAGCTGCTCTAAAGTGGCCCAACCTGTTTTCTTAATCCAGGAAAAGTCCTTGACAAATTCAAAGCAATCTCAAGATAAAAAATTAAGAAGAAAATAAATTCCCCAGTTGGTAAAATCTGCTTCCTATCCAATTAGGCGTTGTTCAGCCCACAGATTCTCATCTTTAAAGTCTGCCTGTTCATCTGGTTCCTGGGTTTAGCAATAGAATTAATGTACCTGCTTACTTTAGAACTCTGTCTACACTGTCTTTTATATTTCATTGCCAGAAGGTACATGTGCTCATTAGAGAGACAGAGAAAGTCTCACCACACTGCGACGCGGTCATGCCTCAATCCCTTCTCCTTTTCTCCATCCTTTCGGGATCTGAGGCACACAGACCTGTACCCAGCCTGTTTTTCAAGGTGCCGGGGCCGAAATTTGAACCATGCAGTTGGCCATGTGAAATCCAGCTCTCTAACCACTAGGCTATGAGGTCATCCCACTAACTACACTATCGGACCAATCAGCAAAGCCGCCTGTCCCTGAGATCAGGCCTGCTCACTCCATGTTCATGGCCAGCTTAAGGATGTGAGGTTAGATACTGCCGTCTGTGTACCGCAGCCTGAAAGTGGGTCATCTGGGCCTGCTGTCGAACCTCTGCTTTGCTGCAAAGTCTGGTCCCAGGTAACCTATACTTTGATATGATTCTTTCGTGATGAAACCAGATCTGAAGAATTAAAAATGGTATAATTACTACCCTCAAAACCACCAAGTTGATGAAACACTTAGGGGCATTTTTCAAAGTATCTCTGGGAAACATTTGAAGAAATACACATTAGACCAGCAGATGGCATAATGGTTACATTGCTGGACTCCCCCGTAGTCTATAGTCTACTGTAGTCCAAGTCTCAGATCCAGTGGCTTAAAATTCATGCTGGCTGTGTGTGCGTGCATGCCCAAAATCCCGGGAGGAGAATAGAGAAGGGGTTGCAGCATGGTCATCCTTCCTGGGAGGTGATTTCTCACTTTCTGTCTCTCTGCCTGTCTCTGTCTCTCCAGCGAGTGTACATGCCCTGTAGCAAAAATCTCTCTCTAAAAAGAAATATACATTAGAAAACACATGAAATAATCTCCAATTCTACATCTATTCAGAACCCGTCAATCAGCTAGGAGAATATTTGGCTCCATATAATAGAAAACCCCAAAGTAATAATGATTTACATATGATACGTATATTCCTCCTTCACATAAAACGCAAGATGTGGGTCATCAAGCCCTGATGTAGCAGTTTCATGGATCCTTAGGACACCAGCTTTCTCAGCATGTAGCTTCCAGCCTCAAAGTTGCCTGCCTCATGGTCCCAGAAGGCTACCAGGGCACCAGCCATCATGTCCACATGCAATACCAGTTGCTAGCATCTAGGGAAAGCAGCCCCGACATACTCTCCCTCTGGGGCAACAGAGAGCATCGACCCCATTTAACTCATTGCCTTGCAACCCTGAGGGGCTCGCAGAGTCATTAAGAAACAACATTTGTTTTCTGCCTCTTATTGCTATAGAGTATTTTTTAAATCTCCTTTTAGTTCTGACCATTTTTGCCTTTTTAATTATTGGCAATGTGAGCCACAGCATCTGTGTCCTGTGGTAAAACAGCCCCACTCCCACCCCCAGAGCATTTCAGCTTCCCAGGTAGACAATAGCACAAACCCCTGGTGGCAGGCAGGAGCCCAGGTTGCTCAAGAAACTGAGAAAAGCTCAGTGGCCAGAATGAGAGCCAAGAAGTGTTGAGAATAAGGGAAGGTGGAGGACCAGCAAATGGTGAAATGGTTATGTAGCTGGACTCCCACCTAGTTGACCTCGGTTCGAGTTCCAGACCAGGCAGCTTAAACTCATGCCGGGCACGTGTGCATGCGTGCCCAAGATCCTGAGTGGAGAATGGAATTACAGCGTGGCCATCCCCCTGGGGGGTGAATTCTTGATTTCTGTCTCTCTTTTTGGCAAGCTTGCATGCCCTATAGCAAAACCTCTCTTTAAAAAAAAAAAAAAAAAAGAGGTAAGGTGGAACCAACAGATGGCATAATGGTTACATCACTGGACTCCCATGTAGGCGACTGTGGTTCAAGTCCTAGACCCGGTGGCTTCACATTCGTGCTGGCTCATAGGTATGTATACCCAAGAAGAGAATGGAGGAGAAGGGATGACCTTCTTGCAGCATGACCACCCCCTTGGCGGAGAGTTGACTTCTCTCTTTCTATCTCTCAGTCTCTGTCTCTCCGGAAAGTGCACATGCCCTATAAACAAAAATCTCTCTTAAAAAAATAAAAAGAATGAAGTAAGGGACCAGTAGGTGGCGTGGTGGTTAAGGATGTTAGACTCCCACATGGCTGACTGAGTCCCACACCTGGCAGCTTGCTTTCTCACTTCCCCTCTCTGTCTTTCTCTAATCATATTAAAATAATAATGATGGCAATAAAGTTAAATAAAAATAATTCTTAAAAAGGCAAAAAATGAACAAGGCAAAGCATGACAGCAGAGCCAAGCCCTCCGCTAGCAGGGGGCTGCAAAGATAGCACCCATCCACCTGCCAAAGGAAAAAGGGAAGGGCCAAGGTGAAGGCAACGCTGCCAATTACTGAATTAATTGAAGAAAATCAAAATGGCTATCAGCTGCCCCCTGGTGGTCAGCATGCATCAGTGCAGCTTGCTTGCTTTTTTTCTTTCTTTGAGAGAGGTTTTCTATGGGCACCAGCGCTCCCCAGAGAGAGAGACAGAAAGAGATCACCCTCTGGCGGGGATGGCCATGCCACAATCCCTTCTCCACCATCCTCCTCTCAGGATTTTAGGCAGGCACGCACACATGCCCGGCATGAGTTTCAAGCCGCTGGGTTCGAGATTCGAACCACAGTCAACCATATGGGAGTCTAGTACCTTAACCATGATGCCATCTGCTGACTCCGGGGGCAGCTTTATAACAACTGCTTAGAAGACATGTGGAAAGTTTTGGTCTTCATGGGAACAGTACATTTAACGTCCTAAACTTCAGGGAACTAGTGCTAAGGGACACTAACCAAAAAATTAAATTAGCAATTAGTAGGTACAATTAGAAAAATAAAGGAGGCATTCTTTTTCTTTTTTCTTTTTTTTTTTAGGTTTTTGCCAAAGGGCACATGCACTCACCAAAGAGATAGAGAAGGAAAGTGAGAAATTGCTTCCCAGGGGGATGGCCACGCCACAATCCCTTTCCCTCCATTTTCCTCCTGGCACTTGGGACACACACAAGTGATTTTCAAGCCACTGGGTCTGGGATTCGAACCACCAGCCATGTGGAAGTGCAGTGCCTTAACCACTGTACCACCTGCTGGCCCCAGAAAGCAAGTATCTTTTAAAAGAAAAAAATGCTTCAAGCATAAACTTATAAAAGCAATTTGAAAATGGGGTATTCATTTCACGTTGTAGAACTCCTGAGAAATTGAAAATTACCATGGCGCATAGAACACGATACCGAGATGGAGCCAGCCTCTCTGTACCGCTTTATAACCTAGTTCCTAACCTCCCTCTACAACTACTCTGTCATTATTAAGGAGATTCACTCTTTCTTGTTTTAGGTTTTTGCTATAGGGTAGGTGTACTCGCCAGAGAGAGACAGAGAGAGTGTAAGTAAGAAATCACCCCCCAGGGGCATGATCACCCAGCAACCCATTCTCTTTCGTTCTCCTCTCGGGATTCTGGGCATGCATGCACATGCACCCAGCATGATTTTCAAGCCACTGGGTCCAGGACTCACATGGCAGTTGGCCATGTGGAAATCCAGTGCCTTTACGACCACACCTTCTGCGGACCCCAAGGAGATTCATTCTTTTTTTTTTTAAAAGACTTATTTAATTTTATTAATTATTATCATTTTTAATTGGCTGTAGAGCACGTGTGCTCACCAGAGAGAGACAGAGAGGGAGAGAGAGAGACTGAAAGAGAGAGAAAAAGTGAGAAAGCAAGCCACCAGGTCCGGGATTCTGACTGTGGTCGGCCGTGTGGGAGTTCACTATGTGTACATGTTACATAACCGTTGGGTCGTCGGAAAAGTCATGACAAGAAGAGTTCTCTAGCTTTCTGGCAATGCCATCACTTCACTACCCCAAGTATAAGGCCTTTCTGAGCCGTCTTATTCCAAGCACGGTGTGCAACGTGGCCGAAGCTCAGAGGCAGGATCTGGGAGCTCCCAGCCAATGACACCCTGCTGTAATCTTGAGCAGCTGCTTCCGGGACAGAAGGACGCCAGGACACGAAGGCCGTCCTTGCCCTCTCAGCTCCGCACTGTGTGGCTGAGTGGGCCACTTGGGAGCCTGGCTTCTCATCTGTAGAAATGATTCATTTCTGTCTCAGAGAGGTTGTGCAAACAAGGTCCCATGACAGTGCTTGACAGACCTCCAGCTTCCTTAGGCCCTGCCCAGAACAAGGAAGGGGGATTTTTTTCTTTTAAGAATTATTTGATTTTATTTCTTCTTCTTTTTTTTTTTTTTTTTTATATTTAACAGAACAGAAAAAAAAGGAGCAGAGAGACAAAAAAAGGGAAAGTGAGAAAGCAAGCCAACAGGTCCAGGACTCAAACTGTGATCCACCATGTGGGAGTCCAGGGCCTTAACTACCACGCCACCTGCTGGTCCCCAAGAAGGGGGATCTTTAGCATACCTCAGGAGACGTCTCCCCACCAACACACACCGCAGCTGATTGGCCCAAGGCGGGCCCTCAGCTGACATTTACAGGGCAAGGGAAGAAAGGGAAGCCGATTCTGTATGCTGTGGGGTTTTCTCTTCATTCTATTGTCTAAATCAGGAATTAAAAAGAAGGTGGCATGGGGGTTAAGGGCGCTGGACTCCCACATGGCTGACTGTGGTTCAAGTCCTGGACCTGACAGCTTGCTTTCTTACTTTCTCTCTAAAATTTCTAAAAAAAAAAGAAAGAAAGAAAGAAAGAAAAGAAACCTAAGGCTGAAAGATCAGTTCAAATTCAAATTCAAAATGATTGGGGGATCAGCTCCATGTCCTGGTGCTTAGGGGAGCCAGACCCCACATGACTGACTGCAATTTGAAGCCTAGCCCTGAGGCCTTGAGAAACATGCTGGGTATATGTGTACGTGTGTGTGCCCCAAATTCCGACAGGATGGGAATGGCAGTGTGATCGTACCCCATGGGGGGGGTTGCTTTCTCCTTCTCTCTCTCTCTTCCACCTGGTTCTCTCTCAGAGAACACTCATCCTTGCCAGTCAGCCGCCATGTTGTGAGGAAGCCCAGCCACTGAAGAGGCCATTGTTTAAAAGCACAAGTGTTGGTATTAGTTTGGTATGGTGAAGCCAACGGGTCAGCCATTGGACAATAGCCGTGGAAAAGACAGTTTTCAAGAACTGGCAGGTGGCGTGGTGGATTCTCACATGGCCGACCACGGTTTGAGTCCCGGAGCTGGTGGCTTGCTTTCTCACTCTCCCTCTGTCTATCTCTCTCTCTTTATGTCTCTCTCTGGTCAAATTGAAGAAGAAATACAATTAAATCAATAATTCTTAAAATAAAAAGAAAAGAGAGTTTCTTATACTCACAGATCCCCCCAAAAAGAGGCACACCATGAGGGGGTGGGGGGCACACAGGGAAGAATCGGGGTGGTCAGGAAGCCTAGGAGACAGGAAGAAGGGTCAGAGCGTGGCTTGCCATGCCTGCTGAAAGGAGCAGGTGGGACAGCGTTAGTGGCTCAGCACAGATGAGTTTAAACAGGAGAACAGGGGCCTGCAGAGTGAGAGCTTGATAGAGGAGGTGGTCAGGCCTGCAGGCTCTTGACTGATTGGTTTGCATGTGGAAGACACGCCCACAGGTGAGCTGTTTGCTCTCTCTAGGGATGGGACGTTCCTCCAAGGTCACCAAGTCCCCAGATGTCAAAACATCAGAGTATAGAAAATAAAAGACACGGTTGGAACCAGCAGTTAGCATAATGGCTATGTCGCTGGACTCTCACATAGTTGACCGCGGTTCGAGTCCCGGACCCAGTGGCTTAGACTCATGCTGGGTGCATGCACGTGCATGCCCAAGATCCCGAGAGGAGAATGGAGGAGAAGGGATTGCGGCATGGCCATCCTCCCTGGGGGGGTGATTTCTCACTTTCTGTCTCTCGGTCTCTCTCTGTCTGGCGAGCGCACGCACCCTATAGCAAAAACCTCTCCAAAAAAAAAAGAAAGACAAGACAAGACAAGGTTAATACAACCATTTAGGCGGGGGGAGGCTGGCAGGTGGTTAAAGGCACTGGACTCCCCCATGGCCGACCACAGTTTGAGTCCTGGACTTGGCGGCTTGCTTTCTCTCTTTCTCTCTCTCTCTCTCTCTCTCTCTCTCTCTCTCTCTCTCTCTCTCTCTCTCTCTCTCTCTCTCTCTCTCTCTCTTGCTCTGACCTTTACTTAAAAGCACAGGTGTTGGTATTAGTCAAATGAAAACAGATAAAGTGAAATAAAAGAATTCTTAAGGAAAACAAAATACAGCCAGTTTTAGGGTTTCAAAGTTCTTGACCGATAGTCGAGAAAGTGGGAGAAAGCGACCTCCAGATGCTTTCAGATCGCAGCCTTCGAGCAGCCCAGGTGAGACCCTGTAAAGCAGAGGCGTGATCCCCATCAAGCCCTGCCTGAATTGCAGGGTCTTTTGCTTTTTAAAAAGTCACAGGTGGGACCAGCAGATGTTGTAATGGTTATGTCGCCAGACTCCCACGTAGTCGGCCGTGGTTCAAGTCCTGGACCCAATGGCTTAAAATTTACATCAGGTGCATGTGCATGCGTACCCCAAATCCTGAGAGAATGGAGAAGGGATTGTGGCATGGCCACCTCCGCTAGGGGGAGTTGTCTCGCTTTCTGTCTGTTTCTGACTCTCTAGTTAGCACACAAACCCAAAAATCTCTCTTTAAAACAAAGTCATGGTGGGGCCAGCAGTTAGTGTGATGGCTATGTCGCTAGACTCCCATGTAGTTGACTGCAGTTTGAGTTCCGGTCCTGGTGGCTTAAACTCACACTGGGTGCGTGTGCGTGCCCAAGATCCCGAGAGGAGAATGGAGGAGAAGGGATTGCGGGGTGGCCATCTCTCCTGAGGGGTGATTTCTCACTTTCTGTTTCTCTCTCTGTCTTTCTGGTGAGCGCATGCGCCCTACAGCAAAAACGTCTCCAAAAAAAAAAAAAAAAAAAAAAAAAAACTTACTTTAAACGGGACCACAGGGAGAGGG
>NW_006206439.1:704388-712549 GCF_000334495.1 Tupaia belangeri chinensis | reverse complement strand
GTAAGGGAAAGATGGAGGAGGTCGGAGCAGTCAGGAGACAGGCTGATTTATTGAGACGTTCTGTTTCCACCTGGTATTCTCCCCGCCCTGTTGCTGAGGAGACAGCCCAGTCCTCTCTGGACCCGGGCCTGTGCGAAAAACAGAAATTACCTGCAAAGCTTCCCTTCTTCTTGTTTGATCAGGTCCACGAGGAGACTGAGGACCTGTGAAGACACAGAGGCTAGGAGGCTGGGTTCGAGGGGAGCTGAAAACACAGGGTGTGTCAGGGCTGGGAAATGCAGGGCCAGCAGGAGAGGGAGGAGCAGGCCGTGCCAACGTGGAGAAAACAGCCCTGGCAGAGGCAGCCTCACATGGGCGCCCTGTGTCCTGGCATGTGTACGAGCCATGCGCAAACAAGCGTGCAGCTGCGTGTGCTGAGACGTGTGTGCCCATGATCAGACCTGCCGGGCCAGGGCCCCGCTGTGGGCACAGTGCCAGTGGGAGGCGCCGTGGGCAGGCTCCTGTCAAAGCTGATGCCCTAGAAGGAGCAGCCTTTCCAGATGGGCTGTGCATGCGTGCACACACATGCCTACCGTACACACGTGTATGCGACTGATGCGTGTGGGTGGGGCCTTTCTCTCTCTCTCTCTCTTTTTTTTTTTCCCTAGAGGGCATGTATATTCACTAGAGAGAGAGACAGAGAAGAGAAGGGAATGCCATGCTGCAACCCGTTTCCCAGTTCTATTTTTGGGATTTGGGGCATGTATACACATGCAAGGGGCATGTCTCCCGAGCTACCAGGTCTGGGACTCAAGCTATGTGGGACCCAGTCACCTTAACTACCAGGCCACGGAGCCAGTCTGACCCTCCTCTTTGTCGGCAGCTTGGAGACATGTCTGTCTATCCACTCAGCGCCAAAAGGCCCATGGAGCCAGAGAATTAAGGGGTACCCGGGGCTGGACCAGAGCTAGGGTCTGGGGAGCCTGGGCGAGAGGTAATAGACACCTACAGCCAACCAGAGCAGCCCCTGCCGGCCTGGTCCAGTGTGCCTGGTCCCTGAAACACAGGGGAGTCACAGAAGGGACAATCGGGTGGGGACTCAAGTGTAGGGTTCCTCCTCAAAGGGCTCGTTGGTTCCAGACACCAAATCAACTGAGACTCGGGGACTCTGAGCCCTTTCAAGACTCACAGCCTCTCCTGACACTGGGGCTTCCCTGCCCACTACGCCCCAGGGGCTATTCCTTTGTAACCGGGTTTCAGAGTGGCCCCGTCTTACCAAGACTCTCAGGGAAGTCCTCGCCTCACCAAGGACTCTCAGGGAAGACCTTGGCAAAGGGCCGTGTCCCCTTTTTTTTTTTTTTTTGTACCCAAGTTCTCTGGGCAGGCCAAGTCAGCAATTTGGAAGGTAGGGGTGAAGTAGTAGGGGTGCCCTCCTCTAGGAAGACTTCTTGGATTTCTGGGTATCCCGAGAATGTTCTGTCTCAGCCCCCAAACCTCTAGAACCTAACTCAGACCAGGCCGGGTCTTGCTCTCAAATTCTTCAAACATTTCCTGACCACCAGCTTTATGTCCGATGTCTTTTCCTATCTGGGCTCAGGACCCTTTCTCCCTCCAGCCTTTTATTCTCCCCCCTCCAAGACTGGGTGCTAGGAGAGGCGCATCACTTCGGTTCTCCTGTTCTCAACCCCCTCCAGACAAGCGCACCAGCCTCATGCTCCTGAGGGTCTTTCTGTTAACACCCTGGAGGAGGCTGAAGGGGAGGCACCAGCAGATGGTGTAATGGTTACATTGCCCGACTCCCATGTAGACAACCGTGGTTCGGACCCGGTGGCTTAAAAGTCATGCTGAGCACATGAGCATGCATGCCCAAAATTCTAAGAGAAGGGATTGTGGTGCGGCCATCCTCCAGGGGGAGATTTCTCCCTTTCTATCTGTCTCGCTGTCTCTCCAGCAAGCGCATGCTCCCTGTAGCAAAAATCTCTCAAACATTTTTTTAAAAAAGCCAAAAGGGAGTGTAAATCTTGACAGGTAGGTGAAGTAGGAAACACGACTGGGCCCCCTCTGGCTATGGCTGAGCCCAGGGAGGGGCAGAGAGAGGGGGCTTTTTCTCCATCCAGCCCCATCCGTGTCCAGGACCCCACAACATGGTGGCCACCAGGGGGCAAGCTACGCCTCTGGACCGCTGACCAATGTGGGGACCTTATTCTTGGTGCTGAAGTGCCTGCATCAGTGGAAAACATTAGGGTTAGGGTTAGGGTGTACACAGGTCCTGCCTAGGGACAGCTGGAGAGCATTCCTAGGGACAAGAGCAGACAGCGAAGCCATCTACGAAGCCCCAGGTGTCAGTGAACATAGGCATCTGATTGGGGAATCTGTGGGGAGAGCGGGTCTTGGTAAAGAAGACTCAGGATGGGGACCAGCAGTTGGTGTAATGACTATGTGGCTGGACTCCCATGTAGGCGACCACAGTTCGAGTCCCGGATCTGGTGGCTTAAACTGAGTGTGTGCGTGCGTGCCCAAGATCCCAAGAGAAGAATGGAGGAGAAGGGATTGTGGCGTGACCATTCCCCCTGGGGGGTGATTTCTTGCTTTCTGTCTCTCTGGGAAGCACATGGGCCCTAGAGCAAAAACCTCTCTGGAAAAAAAAAAAAAGATGACTCAAGATGTTGTGGAGGAATGGGTGTTAGGGACCCCTTAGAGAAGGTATCCTGAAACGACCTGGAGTAGGGAAGACAAGGTGTCTTGGGGTGTAAGGACACCCTCTGGCTTTCCTATGGGGAGGGTCAGCTGCAGTTCACGCCCTTCCCCTAAGGATCTCCACCTCCTTGCTTAGGGGGTGCTGCTTCCAGACCCCTCCGACCCAGGTAGCCAGAAAGAAGGAGCTGGTTGGGGCCAGCAGGTGGCATGGTGGCTGAGGTGCTGGACTCCCACATGGTTGACTATGGTTCGAGTCTCGGACCTGGTGGCTTGCTTTCTCACTTTTCCTTTTTCTCTCTCTCTTTCTGGTCAAGTTAGACAATAATAATACCGAATGGAATTAAATAAATAAATAATGCTTTACAAAAAGAAAGAAGGAGGTGGCAAGACTGAGCCAGAGGTCTAGGAAGCTAGAATCTGAAATGAACAGAGACATGGAGACATACCAAGACAGAGTTTAAGAGGCAGAGTGAGTCGTCGACACACAGAACTTGAGACAGAGATGCCCACTGAGAAGAGACGCAGCAGGCTAAGAAACGGAGCCTGCAGGGAGCGATCCAAAGATGGAGGGCAAGCCAGAGGCACCTGGAAGGGACAGACCCAGAGGGCACCTCAGACAAGCCCCAGCCTAGACTTGGCTGACACTTCCTTCTCACTCATCCCTCCCTCCTCGAGCCCAGCCACTAGGGGAGACTTGTCCATCCTCCTAAAAGCTACGTGGAGGGGCAGGCAGGTGGCGTAGAGGCTAAAGACACTGGACTCCTAAGTGGCTGACTGTGGTTTGAGTCCTGGACCAGGTGGCTTGCTTTCTCGCTTTCCTACTCTCTCTGACCCTCTCTGGTCAAAATAAAATAAATAATAATAATAATAAAAAGTGATGTGGAATCTCTAGGTCCCTGGACTACCATCATCCCCACGACTATCTTTTTTTGGGGAGTGGGGAGAGGTTTTTGCTATAGGGTGCGTGCACTCACCAGACAGAGAGAGACATAGAGACAGAAAGCGAGAAATCATCCCCCAGGGGGGATGGTCACGCCACAATCCCTTCTCCTCCACTCTCCTCTCGGGATCTTGGGCATGCACGCACACGCGCCCAGCGTGAGTTTTAAGCCACCGGGTCCGGGATGCAAACTGCGGTTGACTATATGGGAGTCCAGTGACATAGCCATTACGCTAACTGCTGGTTCCCCCCACAACTATCTTCATCAACTTTAATACATCTTCGCGCCCAGTTATTTCTTGCACTGCTCCTGACCCAATCTGTCTGTCAGTGGAAATACTCCAAACACACATGTGATTATATCATTCCCATAGCCCCCCACATAAAGCCCAGATGGGGACCAGCAGATGGCATAAGGGCTATGTTGCTGGACTCCCATGTCACTGGACCGCAATTCAAGTCCCGGACCCGGTGGCTTAAACTCATGCCAGGCGCGTGTGCGTGCGTGCCCAAGATCCCAAGAGGAGAATGGAGGAGAAGGGATTGCGGCGTGGCCATCCCCCCTGGGGGGTGATTTCTCACTTTCTGTCTCTCTGTCTTTCTGGCGAATGCACGCACCCTGTAACAAAAATCTCTCCCCAAAAATTAAATAAATAAAATAAAATAAAGCCCAGATGCCTTTCCTGGTAATAAGGCATTGCCTGACCTGGCTCCATGCAACCCCTTGGGCTGCTGTTCCTTCCACCCAGAACACCCACTCTCTGACGCCCCTTCCCCAGGTCTCCTTCCACAAATCACCATCTCATTTTGACCTCAATGCCATTGCTCCTTCCGCAGGGCAGCCTCTCCGTTCTCACCCCTTACCTAAGTGGTTAAAGGAGCCAGATCCCATGTGGCTGACTGCACAGTTCAAATCCCGACCCCTGCAGCTTGAAAAACACACTATCATGCCTGCATGTGTGCCCCAAATCCCAGCAGGATGGAGAAATGGACGGAATGTGCTGGGACCATGCCCCATTAGGGGGTACTTTCTCTCTCTCCCCGTCTCTGACTCTCTCTCTGCCAAGCACACACACCCTGGGGCAAGTTTAATTTTTAAAAATAAGGGGAAAAAAAACTATCCACTCGTTTTTCTATTTAGAGAATTATATTTTTAAAATTGAACTAATTAAAAAAAAAAAGTGTTAAGGTGGTGGCACAAGGACACTGTATGACAGGAGTTGAAGCAGCATGACTGCCAGACCCAGGCCAGGGATTCGAACTGACACTTTGGTGCTTTGTCCAGATCCCCTTGGATCTTTTCTGTTTCTGAACATCCTTCTCTGGGGCTTGATAGACTTTGATCTCCAATAGCAGACACCTGTCTTCAGGGCTGCTTTGTTTGCATTCCCAGGGGACCCCTGAGTGCCTGGAAGCTTCAGGCCCACCAGGGACAACAAACACCTTAACTGTCACGGGCTTGTGTGAGTATGACAGCGCAACTCTCTAATCATTTTGGACAACTCTGAGATCCCGTGTGTCTGGAACAGAACCAGCACCTAGGAAGCATTCAATAAATGCTTAAACATATGTAGCCAAATTTACCAGTCCTATCTTTTGTCATTTCTGGTATTTTCGTCATTCTTACGCCTTTGCCATCCCAGACCAAAAAGCGTTTACTGGTATTTGTTCTGGTATGTTTACCTATTTAGGTCATTTTAAATTCATGATAGAGTATGTGCTCACATACGAATGCTGTGAACTCCTTGTCCAGCCCTCCAGCTCAGTGGATCCTGGGCGCTTGCTTGCATGTCTGTTTCACGCATACCGGGGCCAGGGATTTGAACCATGGTTGCCATGGTAATCCATGAGCATTATACCACTTTACCATTATTTGAAAGTATTTAATTATTTGCTCTATCTTGAATACACTGTAAGGAATGAGGTAAAGATGTATTTCCTCCTTAGAGCTAATCAACTGTTCCAGCATTTTGAATCTTCATCTCTAAGACCAGATATTAAAGACTTCGCTAAAGTATGCATAAGTCACTAATAACGGTGGTTATAGTAATGATATGACCACATAGAAAAATACTAAACTTACCATTTTCATCATGACTATTTTTTTTTTAATAGCTCCATAAAAATTATCGCAGTGTACGGGCAAGGACAGGGAGAAATGGAATAGAGACAGACCTAATGAGAAGGCTATGGGCAACAGTTATTTCTATTAATATTTATGAAATAAATCAATTGGAGATTGAAATGAACAGCATGTGAAGGGGAACAAGAACTTAATCCAGCAAGATGTTTTCCTACTTGAGCCTGAAGCAAAGACTTGGGTGAAGCTAGGGTCTTTCTTTGGAGGCAATTTTGGGAAGCTAAGGATAGTGAAGGGTGCAAAGAAGGAAAGATCGCTACTAAAGTTCTGGATGGTCATGTTAACGCCCACAGGTGGCATGGTGGTTAAGGTGCTGGACTCCCACATGGTCCTCCGCAGTTTGAATCCTGGACCTCGTGGCTGAAAAACTATGCCAGACACATGTGCATGCATGCCCCAAATTCAGGAGAATGGAGATGGGATTGAAGCATGGCCATCCTCCCACCCCAGGGGTGCTTTCTCGCTTTCTCTCTGTCTCTCTCTACTGAGAGCACACACCCTACGTCAAAAACCTAAAAAAAAAAAAAAAAAAAAAAAAGGAGAGGCCTAACAGGAAAGCCTCTGCATACGAAAATCACTTCATTTGGCCCTGTACTCCAAGCTCTGAGCTCCTTCCCAGACTTAGCTAAGTGAGCAGAACCTCTGGAAGTAACCCCACCACCACCACTACCACCACCACCACCACGAACCCAAAAGGAGCCAGGTCTGAAGCATGTGAATCCTTAAGTCTAAACGATCTCATTACCTTGCCCCAGCTGATGGAGTATTTGGGATGTGTCATTAACCAGACAGCTGAGATGTTGATCTCTGTGGTTATATATCAAAATTGCAGGAAAACTGTATCCCCAGGCCTTCCTCACACGCTGCAGGATTCAGCAGCCTTTCTAGACTGAATTAAGAGAACCTTGGGAGTTTACCAGGCCTGGGGCCAGCCATACCCACCTTACTACTGTGAAAAGCCTTACAAGTGGGGACAAGGAGGCCACCCCCACAGTGCAGTAGTTAAGTGCTGTGCGTTTGGAGCTGGATTCCACAAGGCCAACCCTGGTTCGCATCTGGCCCAGTGGCTTGAAAGACATGCCCAGCAGGTGTATGTGCCCTAAACCCTGAAGGGATGGAGAAAGGGAAGAAAAAGAATTTCAGTGACCACCACCCATTGGGAGGAGAATGTTTTATTTCTCTGGATAGCATACAGGCACTATTGAAATAAAAGAAAAAAAGCAAAAGTCCTGAGTGCCATGGGCCCTTCAACTTGTGTGTACTTGGGAAGGTATACCTTCCGGGTCAGCCGCCCTATGCGACTCACTGGAGACCCACGAACGCCTTTACAGAGCACCTACTCACTTGTGGGTGCACCCCAAGGCCCCTGGCACCAGCCCTCCCCCGCCCCCATCCACACAGGGCCAGGATGTCGCGTCCTGGACTAGGGTGCAAGATGTCCCCTACTTGCGGAGGGGCTACCTTTTACAGCAGCTCCCTGAAGTGTTTCTCCACCCGCCTAGATCGCAGGAGCCTTGTCCCACCGCAGGCTCAAACACCAGGACCCTCACTGCGGGTTAACCCCCGCCAGGGGCACGTCTGTAAGGATCTTGAAAACTTTGGAGAGCCTCCCTTGTTCCCCCTGTGAGCACGCGAGTCGCTGCAGGAAGCGCCCGGTGCCAGCGACTGCAGAGAAGCGAGAGAAGTCCCACTCCCCTGCATCCCTGCAAGCAGCGGCGGGACTCGACGTGCCCGCGAGGCCCGACGTGCGCGCGCAAGCCAGCGGGCGGGGCGGGGCGCTCTGGGCCGCCCACTCAGCCCTGCCCCCTACGTCACCCCCGCAAGCCTCCTCCAGTCCCCCGATTGGTGGAGAGCGCGCGCGAGCGCTATCGCCTCGCCCCCCGGTCCCGCCCCCTGCGGCATCGCCACGCCCCCTAGCTACTGGGCTGCGAGTGTGGCCCACAAGTTGGCAGCGCCGGACTTGGCGTCCGGCCCACTGAGGCCGAGGGGGCACTTTCCCTTGCCAGGCATGACGAGGGCCAGCTGGCCCGCTCGGCACGGTCCCGGCCCAGCTCGTTCCGCCACCGGCCCCTTTCACTCGGCCCTCGACGGGCTCCGCCGGCCCCTAGCTGCAGAGCACCGGAAATGCCCGGAGCCCCGGCCCCCATGTGCCAGGAGGCCGGTCCTGGAGGACGGGACGCCCCCACGGCCCGGCCCGCAGACCCCGCTCGGCGCGGACCTCTCCTCTGCAGGCCCAGCGCGGGGCCCCGCACCCCGGGTGCGCCCCTCGCCGTCCCGCGCACTCCGGGCCCCCAGCCTTCCCACGCTCTAGTGCTGCCCCGTGTGAGGACCACGGCCCCGCTGCCCCCGCGCCTGCCTGCCGTTCCCGGGCCAGGACGCCCCGTCCCCGATCCCGCACGTCCACC
>NW_006206439.1:687834-703802 GCF_000334495.1 Tupaia belangeri chinensis | reverse complement strand
GGCCGGGCCTGCGGGCGGCCGCCGCGCCACGCACCCATGGACGGCCCGGCCATCATCACCCAGGTGACCAACCCCAAGGAGGACGAGGGCCGGGCTCCGGGCGCGGGCGAGAAAGGTGAGGAGGGGCGCGAGCCCGCCGGACGGGTGCGGGCCGGGGTGGGGGGGTGCGTGCACTCCCGGCGCCGCCGGAGTGCGCTGCCGTGTGCCAGCACGGGCCTGGGGGAGGGGAGCACCCGGCCAGGAGGGTGCGTGGGTGTGGGGTGCGCCTGGAGGAGAGAGAGGCTGCGGGTGTGCGTGTGCCAACGGAGCCAAGCGTGAGTGTGCATGCACTCATGGAGAGGTGAGCGTGTGTGCGCATCCGGTTTGGAGGTTGGGAGTTTGTGCACACACCAGCAGAGAAGTTGTGAGCGTGTGTGCGCGTGCATCTAAGCAGAGAGATTGCGAGAGCACGTTGTGCACTTGACAAGTTGTGAGTATGTGCGTTTACATGTTGTGGGCCGTGCCGGTGCGGAAAGATATAGGGCTCTCTGTGTACCTCTCCGAGGTCGTGGGTGGGTATTCTCCTGACAGGCTGTGAGTTTGTGTATGTACCTTATTTAGAGGTTTGTATGTCCCTGGCTGAGAGGTTGTGCAGTGTGCGTGCACAAGTGTGAGCCTGCAGAGAAATACGTGTGCTCACAGCTGATGGTTGGTGTGCGTGCGATTGCATGCCTGCATCGTCCAGCTGGCAGACTGAACATGTTGTGCCTTTCCATGGAGAGTGTTTGTGTGTGTGTTTGCACAGTGAGCCTGCTTGTGCATCTGTGCACCTGACTACAGCTGTGTGTGTGAACGTGTGTGCCCACTGTGCACCAGACCTGAGGCCACATGCCCAGGTGTGCTTAAGCGGTTGTGCAAACACTTGAGTTGGGCGGGCAGTGCTAAGCCATTTCCACTTTCACCAGCCCATTCGGGGGACCCCTTTCAGGGCGCAGCTCTATCAGGCACTGGAAGAGCCCTCGAGGTGCCAGGAGTGCCCCTTCTCAGAGAGCTAGCCCAGGGCAGTCCTGCCTTCCTGTGCCTGATTCCATTTTGTCACATTTTGGCCCTGTTCCCCCCTTCTGTTTCCTTCTTGCTCTTTTCAGTGTTTCTGTACCTCTCTGTCAGACATGGTGTCCCCTTCTCTTGCATGCCCTGCTTGCTCATGTAAACTTCCCTGTAGTGTCCTGAGGCTTGGACCAGACTTTGTGTTTTGAAGGGCCAAAGAATCTAGCTTGTTTTGTTTTGACGACTAAAGCTTGCCTCACTCTTCATGGCTGGATTGGAGGGGTGCAGCCCACCACGGCGCTCAGCCCCTCTCCAGGCCAGACCTGGCCACAGCAGACACTGGAACAGAGTTAGATTTTCTCCCACATGCTCCCACCCTTGCCGGGCCCGTGGGTAAGGTGTGCCGCCCTCCTGGGAAGCAGGATGACGGGGGCGGGAACACTGCTGTGCCTGTTCCCACACGGGGACCCTGGGCAAGCCTGTCAGGAGAGTGGAAGGAACTTCCAGAGGTACCCTCAGGGTGGGGACTTGCCAACCTATTTGCACTTCGTGAACCATAAACATTATGTGTGTGCACAGACTGCTTTTCTAAAATTCAGACTCTTCCCAGGCATTTTTCTGTGCCTTACAAATGGGCTTAAAAAATTCTGCACGAGGGTGCTCCAGGCGAACCCCCTGCCTCCCTGAGGCGTAAGTGACCAGCGCCTAGGTGGTCTGGCTTTCCCGCTAGAGGCTGTCAGTTCCTAGGCCTCTGGTAGGGTGTGTCCCAATGAGGGAGGGAGCCTGCTAGGAGGCATCAAGAAGGTTCGCCCCCAGTACTCCTTACCTGTGGGTTGAGAGCTTTGTGTGATGCTTTGCCAGGGGAGTGCTCAGTTCTGTTTGGAGAGGTGTGGCACAGAGCAGGGAAGCCAGCACCAAGAGCCTCAGCCCTCCTGCCACCTCCTGCCGCCCCCACCTAGCTTCGCAAGCAGGGACCTTGCCAACTTTTCCTTTTCCTCTCGCTGCAAGGAGTCTATCCAAAATCCTAACCTTGTATACATACTCAAGGATGGTGCTTGTCCTACCCGACTTGTTTACATTGCTTTCCAAGACAACCTTGAATCCTTCATAGCCTATTTTATCTGCCCGCATCAGAGTCACTGTGAACTGAGTCGGGGAATTCCTTACCTGTCGCTATGGGGTGGGGTGACTGGCTAGTTAAGTCCTTTCTGTTGAAGCATTAAAGTCCTACTCATTTTAGTTTTCCACTCTAAAAAAAAAAAAAAGGAAATAATTTTGCTTATAGATCGTGTAGCACTAAATTTGGGAGTCAGATTTTTTCAGCAGTATTTTTGTCTTAAGCATGTACACATAGGCACAATTTATTTCACATCATTTGAATTCGAGGTAAAGACTTACTCATTCTGATGTTAAATATTGAGCCTGGAATGTTTTTGAGTTTTGAGGAGTAAGAAAGAAACTAAGTCTGAAATGTTTGTTTTCATCATTTGTTCTGTAAAATGTGAATAGTAATGATTGCCTCTTGGGTTTTTTGTCTTAAGCATGTACACATAGGCACAATTTATTTCACATCATTTGAATTCGAGGTAAAGACTTACTCATTCTGATGTTAAATATTGAGCCTGGAATGTTTTTGAGTTTTGAGGAGTAAGAAAGAAACTAAGTCTGAAATGTTTGTTTTCATCATTTGTTCTGTAAAATGTGAATAGTAATGATTGCCTCTTGGGTTTGAGAGAAGGTTTAAAGAGTTGATATATGTTAAGGGTTCTGCCTGGTTCACTGATGTGTCACTATTCCATAAATCTTTCTTTAGGGTGTAAATTTACAAAGGCAGTATGAAACACAGGCTGTGGCGTTTTGCATGAGTTGAATTGCTGCTTGACATGTTGCCCCATAGTGGTGCATCATTCGGAGATGACTAGCTGGCAGCCTGACCTGTCACAGTGTTTCATTTCTTACCATGGTAGTTGGTTTGGTTAATAGTGTACAGATACACAAAAGAAATATCCCTGTATTAATTCAACCTACTTTGCTATTTGGAAATTTCCTCTTACAAATCAATAAGAGGAAGTCGATATAGTAGAGAGGAGACAGGAACAAGGAAGTCATCGAAGAGCAGATTCCGACGGCCAATAAATGGAAGAAATGGCATTCAGCTTCATGCGAAACGTTTTCATGAACCAGCTTGGTTAAATATGAAATGATCGCCATTGTGCAAAGTAGATCAAGACCTGGGGAAACAGACACCCTTTATAGACTTCTGTGAAAGAAAAGCGTGGGTAGAGAGTAATGAAATGCCGCCTCAGCTAGGAATGTGTTTGGCTGCAAGTAACAGAAAAGTAGACGGACTGCAGCTTAAATGTATAAGCGTTTATTCTTTTCACCTAATGAGCAATCTGGAGGGAAGATGCTGGTGGCTCTGGTTCAGCCACTCACTGATCTCAGGGCCAACGTAACTGTGATTCTCTTGACTTTCTGTCATGTCGTAACATGGGTGTCACCCCTCCAATCACCACAGCCACCTTCCAGGCAAAGAAGAGACTATGTCCGTCATGCCTACCCTTTGTTTTGTTTTGTTTTGTTTCTGACACAAGCCTCGTGTGCGTGCTGGAGAGAGACAGAGCGAGAGAAAGTGAGATACCCCTCCCTGCCCCGAGTATGGCCACACCACAATCCCTTCTCCACTCCCCTCTCGGGATTTTGAGCACTCATGTACACGTGCCTGGTGTGATTTTCAAGCCGCTGGGTTCAGGGCTTGAACTGCAGTCACTCCTGTGAGAGTGCAGTGCCTTAACCACCACTCCACCTATTGGCCTCTTGCCTATCTCTTACCTGGAAGGCAAAAACATTATGAAGGACCACCTAGCAACCTTTTGCTGATGTTTCATTGGTCAGAATTGGGCCTCATGGCCTCCCCTAGGTGCAAGCGAAGTGAGAAATGTGAGTTTCCAGCCTTGCCAGCCTTTGTTGTGGGAGGCAGGAAGGGAGAAGATTGGAAATGTGTGGGATCAACCCATCAACATGGTGGCCGGCCACATACTTTCCAGGCCCCCGTTTTACTTCTGAGTTTCTGTTCTGGAGCAATAACTTCATTTATGCCCAAAGAAGCATGTAAGGATTCTCAGTGATGTTTGCTGTGTTCCTTGCAGTAGCAAAAGTTAGAACCATCGTATGTATCAACAGCCGAATGGTGAGACTGTGGAATATCAATACTGCAGATTATTGGGAGGCAGTTGCAAAGCATGAGTTAAAGTAGATCTAAACATACTGACATGAACATTTCTAAGACATTCTAAGGGAGGGAAAAGAATTTAAAGAATGGCATAAACAGTGATTCTGTCTTTGTTAAAAACAAAACAAACAAACGCACGCTCACACACACACACACTACATATGTCTAGAAATAGACAAAAAAAATCTGGAAGGAGGTATTTAAGCTGACAAAAATGAGTATCTCTGGGGAGAAGAGTGGAAAGTGAGGGAACTTTGCCTTTTTGTTTAAATGTTAAGGAAAATGTACTCAGTTTTACAGATGAAATTTTTTTTAACTAAAAAAAGAAAATGTCCATTGCGGTTTAGAGGAAACGAAATAATTTGATGGAATAGAGCAATAATAAAACAAAACAAAAGCCAGAAACTGCAGTTAGTGTGCAGTATTAACAAGAATGTGTAGCAATGCTAGCTAGTTAGTTATTTTGTAAGCTAATACACATCCTTGATGAGATTTCCACGGGCAAGTTTGTTTGAGCACATATTTTGGCCCAAGGTCCTGGGAATGTTTCCTCCAAGTGTTCGCAGTGCTTACCCTTAACTCAGAAGCCTTTCACCTTTGGGCTGCAAACAAATGACAGCAAAGGCTCTTAGAAGCCATGGTTATTTCAGATGACAGAACCGATTGGAACTCAGTCTAGTTCGATTAACTTTTTTAAATTAAACTTTTAATGTGGAGATAACTGTGGACTTATATGCAGTTAAGAAATCATGGGACCGGCAGTTAGCGTAATGGCTATGTCGCTGGACTCCCATGTAGCTGACCGCTATTCGGGTCTTGGACCTGGTGGCTTAAACTCACGCCGGGTGCGTGTGCGTGCGTGCCCAAGATCCCAAGAGGAGAATGGAGGAGAAGGGATTGCAGCGTGGCCATCCCCCTGGAAGGGTGATTTTGCACTTTCTGTCTTTCTGTCTTTCTGGAGAGTGCATGCACCCTATAGAAAAACCTCTCAAAAAATTAAAAAGAAAAAAGAAAAGAAAAAGAAATCACACTGAGATCTCCTATCTCTGCTACCCAGTTTCCCCCAGGGTTACATCTTACAAAATATAGTACAGTATCAGTCAGGATGTTGACATGGCAAGATACAGAAACTTTGCATCACCAGGGTGAGCTCTCATGTTGTATTATAGAGCCATATCTACTTCCCTCTCATCTGTGCCCCCTTCTTCGCCCAATGGCAACCACTAATCTGTTGTCTATTTCGAAATCTTTTTTTTTAATTGCCAGAGGGCACATGCACTTATCTGAGAGAGAAAAAGAGAGAGGGAGAGAGAGCACTTCCCAACTGAGCATGACGATGCCACAATTCTTTTTCTTCTATTTCACCATCCTGTCAGGATTTGGGACACATGTGCCCACATATACATTCCTAGACTGGGATTTGAACCTTAGTCAGCTATGTAGAATCCAGCTCCTAATACACAGCATTTAACTACTGCGCTAGGGTGCTGGCTTTCTAAAATGTTCCATTTTAAAAATGTTATCTAAATGGAATCAAACAGTATTGTTTACAATTTCCTTTTTAAAAAAAAAAAATTGCTGTAGGGCACACGTGAGAGAGAGACAGAGAGAGGGAGGGAGGAAGTGAGAAATCACTCCCCAGGGGGCATGGCCACACTGCAGTCCCTTCTCCATTCTTCTCTTGGAATTTTGGGCATGCGTACACGTGGTCCAGCATGTTTCTTAAGGTGCCAAATCCAGGATGCAAACTGTGGAGCTGGCTATGTAGGATCTAGTCCCCTTAACCAACATACAACGTGGCTGGCCCTGGAATTTCCCTTTTCACTCAGCATAATTCTCTGGAGATTTATCTAGATATTGCTTATATAAAAAGGTTGTTCTTTTTTATTGGTGAGTAGTATTTCATTTTATGGACATACTAAAGTTTAACCATTCTCTCTTTGAAGGACATCTGGATTGTTTCTAGGCTGGGATCATGTCAATGAAGCTGCTGTAAACATTTATATACATGTTTTTGTGTAAAACTAGGTCTTCATATTTTTCTGGGATAAATGTCCCACAGAGCAACTACTAGGTCATGTGATAGTTACATGTTTAATTTTGCTATAGGGTGCGTGTGCTCACCAGACAGAGAGAGATAGAGAGACAGAAAACGAGAAATCACCCACCAGGGGGGATGGCCATGCCGCAATCCCTTCTCCTCCACTGGCTTTCTAAAATGTTCCATTTTAAAAATGTTATCTAAATGGAATCAAACAGTATTGTTTACAATTTCCTTTTTAAAAAAAAAAAATTGCTGTAGGGCACACGTGAGAGAGAGACAGAGAGAGGGAGGGAGGAAGTGAGAAATCACTCCCCAGGGGGCATGGCCACACTGCAGTCCCTTCTCCATTCTTCTCTTGGAATTTTGGGCATGCGTACACGTGGTCCAGCATGTTTCTTAAGGTGCCAAATCCAGGATGCAAACTGTGGAGCTGGCTATGTAGGATCTAGTCCCCTTAACCAACATACAACGTGGCTGGCCCTGGAATTTCCCTTTTCACTCAGCATAATTCTCTGGAGATTTATCTAGATATTGCTTATATAAAAAGGTTGTTCTTTTTTATTGGTGAGTAGTATTTCATTTTATGGACATACTAAAGTTTAACCATTCTCTCTTTGAAGGACATCTGGATTGTTTCTAGGCTGGGATCATGTCAATGAAGCTGCTGTAAACATTTATATACATGTTTTTGTGTAAAACTAGGTCTTCATATTTTTCTGGGATAAATGTCCCACAGAGCAACTACTAGGTCATGTGATAGTTACATGTTTAATTTTGCTATAGGGTGCGTGTGCTCACCAGACAGAGAGAGATAGAGAGACAGAAAACGAGAAATCACCCACCAGGGGGGATGGCCATGCCGCAATCCCTTCTCCTCCATTCTCCTCTTGGGATCACGCACACGCGCCCAGCGTGAGTTTAAGCCACTGGGTCCAGAACTTGAACCGCTGTTGACTACATGGGAGTCTAGCAACATAGCCATTACACTAACTGCTGGTCCCAGTTCATATTATCTTTTATTGTGTTTTTATTGTGTTTTGGGTTTCAAGTCTAAGAACTCTTCGCCTAGAACTAGGTCCTAAAGAATGCTTACTATGTTTTTCCAGAAGTTTTTATAGTTTTATATTTTAAATGTAAGTTTATAATTCATGTGAGTTCATATTTTAATAAGGCATGAAACTTGGGTTCATTTTTTTGCCTTTAGATATCTGTATTTGTTGAAAAGACTTTTCTCCTTTATTTGCATTTTTATCAAAAGTCATTTGGATATATGTATATGGATCTGTTTCTGAGTTCTTTATTTTATTCCAATGATCTGTATGTCTATACCTCTGCCTATATTGCAGTTTTTATTGCTATAGTTAAAAAAAAAGTCTTGAAATACAGTAAACTGACCTCTCCAACTTTTGTTCTTTTTCAGAATTATTTTAGTTGTTCTAGTTCTGCCTTTTCATGCAAATTTTATAATAATCTTGCCTATGTCTATGAAAAAAATCTTGCTGAGATTTGATAGGAACTGAATTGAGCCAATATGTCAATTTGGGGAGAATTAACATCTTTACATTAACAGAGAGTATTAACTCTAATTCATGAACATGGTATATCTCTCCATTTATTTAGATAATCTTTTATTCTGTCTTCAAGGGTGTATTTTTTTTTTTTTTTTTTTTTAGGTTTTTGTCTTAGGGCACTTGCACTTGCTGGAGAGACAGAGAAGGATGGTAAAAGGGAAAGTAAGAAATCACCCCCCAGGGTGATGGCCATGCTGTAATCCCTTTTCCTCCAGTCTTCTCCTGGGATTTTGGGCGTGTATGCACACATGCGCAGTGTTAAACTGCTGGATCTTGGAATCAAACCACAGTTGACCATGTGGGAGTCCAGTGCCTTAACCACCATACCACCTGCTGGTCCCATTGTATGGTTTTTCAGCATATAAATCCTGTTCAGGTTTATTTGATTTACATCTGAATGTTCTCTTTTAAACACAGTCGTAACTTGTCATTTTAATGTTGGTGTCCAGGTATTCAGTACTAGTATATAGAAAAACAACTGATTTTTGTGTATTTATCTTGTATTCTGCATCCTTGCTGAGTGCACTTTTTAGTTGTAAGAGACTGTACAGCTTCCATTCTTTTTTTCATAGACAAATGTTATCATATAAGAATACTTACATTTCTTCATTTTTGGTTTGTAGGCCTCTTTCTTGTTTTATTGCACTGTTTAGCATGTCTAGCAATATGTTATATAATATGGTGTGACTGAACATCCTTGCCTATTCTCAGTTTTAGGGAAACCATTTAGTCTTTTACTATAAAGTGTAATGTCAGCTATAGTTTTTTTTATGTTATTATTTAATTTTTTAAATAGATACTTTATTAGGTTAAGGAAATTTCCCAGTATTCTATTTTTTCTAAGGGTTTTTGTCAAAAATAGACATTGGGTTTTGTCTCCTGCTTTTTTTGCTTTAATTGGTATAATGTGATTTTTCTTTAATCTGTTAGTGTGATAGCTTGCACTGATTTTTAAATATTGAGCCATCCTTGTATTCCTGGAATAAACTGTTCTTGGTTGTGATGTATACTTTTTCTTATATGTTGGTGAATTTTACTTGCTAATATTTTATTAAGGATTTTCATATCTGTGAGTGATTTTAATCTGCAGTTTTATTTTTTGTGTTATCTTTATCTGATTTGATATCAGCATCATAAAATAAATTGGGATGTGTTCCTTCCTCTTTTGTTTTCCAGAAGAGATTGTGGTAGAATAGGTGTTTTCTCCTGTAAAGGCATCTGGACCTGGACATATTCTTTTCTGGGAAGTTCTTAAAATATAGATTAAATTTCCTTAGTATCAGTAGTTATAAAGTATTCAAATTGTCTCACTTATATTGAGTGAATTGTGGTAGTTTTTTTTTTTTTTAATTTGATCCTTTCCATCTTAGTTTTCAAATTTATATGTATGTTATCCACAGTTTAATCCCTTGTTACCGTTTTGGTGCCTACAGAATCTATAGTGATTTTTCCCATTTTGTTCTTGATATTGGCAATTTATGTCCTCTGTCCTTTTTTTTTTTTTTTTTTTGGTAGATGTTTCTCAGCAAAAAACTAGTTCTTTGTTTCATTGATTTTGGTGATTCTGTTTTTGATTTTATTAATTTTTAAAATCTTCATTTCCTTTCTTCTGCTTGATTTGATTTATTTTGTTATACTTTTTCTGGAACAGTTTTAGGTTCATGGTCTAATTGAGCAGAAAGTGTAGGGCGAATTCACATATATTCTCTGACCTCCCTGTCCACATTCAACCTCCTCCACTCTCAGCATCTCACACCAGAATAGTACTGGGTGGTTGGAAAAGTCATGACATGTTTGTTTGTTTGTTTTCTGTTTTTCTTTGCAAAAAAAATGTGTCATGACTTTTCCAACAACCCAACACATTTATTGTAATTGACAAACCTACTTGGAAACATCATTATCACCCAAGTCCAAAGTATTTATAAGGGCTCACTCTTGGTGGTGTACATTCTGTGGGTTTGGGCAAATGAGTAGTGATGTGTGTCCATCATTATAGTGTCATTACTGTTTTTTTTTTGGAGAGGTTTTTGCTATAAGGGCGCATGTGTTCGCCAGAAAGAGACAGAGAGATAGAAAGTGAGAAAGCACCCCTGGGGGGAATGGCCATGCTGCAATCCCTTCTCCATTCTCCTCTCAAGATCTTGGGCACACACGCACACGTGCCCCATGTGCATTTAAACCACCGGGTCTGGGACTTGAACCGCGTTTGACTACATGAGAGTCCAGCAATATAGCCATTATGCCAACTGCTGGTCCCCATAATTATAGTGTCATACAGAATAGTTTGACTGCCCTAAAAATCCTGCGTTTACTTTTTCATCTCTTTCACTCTGTAGCCCTCGGCAATTTCTGATCTTTTTACTGTCTCCATAGTTTTGTCTTTTTCAGAATATCTGGAATCAGACGGTACGTGTATAGCCTTTTCATACTAACTTCTTTCACTTACTAATATGCATTTAAGTTTCTTCTGTCTTTTCATGGCTTGATAGCTCATTTCTTTTTAGTGCTAACTAGTATTCCATTATATGGATGTACCACAGTTTATTTCTGCATTCACCTACTGAAGGACATCTTGGTTGCTTCCCACTTTTAGCATTTGTAAAGAAAGCTGCTCTGAATATCCATGAGAAAATACCCATGTCTTGTGTAGACATAAGTTTTCAACTCATTTGGGTAAATATCAAAGAGTCCAATTGCTGGATCATATGGTAAGAGTAGTTTGTTTGATTTTGTAAAAATCTGCCAACTGTCTTCCGAAGTGGCTGTACCATCTTTCGTTTTCAGAAGTTTACTTATAATATTAGTTATAATATGTCTTGGCATGCTTTTCTTTGGATTTATCCTGTTTGTGGTTCATTCAGCTTCTCGAGTTATGTCTCCTGCCAAATTAGAGGAGTTTTCAGCCAGTATTTCCGTGAGTACTTTTCTAGCCCTGCCTTTTCTCTTCCTCAAAGACTCCTGGGATACAAATGTGAGGTGCTTTGTCACAGTCCCATAGGTTGATCAACACTTAATGGTTCTTCTTTTTCCTCCCACTCTCTTTCATTGTTCATATGTGGGCATTTCTATTGTTCCGTCTTCAAGTTCATCCATTTTTCCTCGTCTCCTCCAATCTCCTATTGAGCCTGTCCACTGAGATTTTTGTTTCAATTATCTTATTTTTTAGTTATAAATTTCCCATTTGGTTTTCCTTTTTATCATCTACTTCTTTGCTGAGACTGCCTGCTGCTTTGCTGAGACTCCCCCCCCACCCCGTTTGTTTTCAACATGTTCCCAATTGTTTGTTGCAGCATTTTTCTCAAGTCTGCTTTAAAGTCTTTCTCAAATTAAGTGGAGCATCTCTGTCGTCTTGGGGTTGGCATCTGTCAGTGGTCTTTTTTCATTCAGTTTGAGGTTTTCTAGTTCTCTGCATAGTAAGTGAATTATATTTGAAACCTAGACAGTTTCATATTAGGGTAAGAGACTGGATCTTATTTAAACCTTTGTTTACGTAGTTTTCCCTGACACAGCTCCAGCAGGGCGGGGAAAGGACGGCCTTGTTACTGTCAGGTGGAGGTAGGGGTCAAGACTGGACACTTGACCTCCTTTGATTTATTGCTGGGCATGGGCGGGAGTTTCAGCTTCCACCTGCTCTCTTCTAAACTGCAGTGAGGGGGTTCTCCTTCCCACCGAGTGTGAGTGCGGTGAAAGCCCCGATTCTTCCTATGCCTCCCCTGACTCCTCCCCAATGAGAGGGGCGTATTTCCTTACTGCCAGGTGGGGTAGAAGGTTCCAGCTGGCCATGTGGTCTCCACTAACACTGCTGGGAGAGGAGGGGGCTCATTACCAACTGGCTGGCCCCTAGTCTGCCTTCTCTGATACCACTCGGAGGATGGGAAGCTGTGTTACATCTGATGAGGGTGGAATTCCAGGTTCCCATTCAGTTTTTGCTATGTGGATGTGCGCGCATGCATGTGTGGTGTTTGGTTGCAGAAGAACAATTATTGTCTGAGTTTCCTGCCCTCTTTCTGATCCTTCCATTGCAGCGAGTAGGCTTTTGTTGGGCTCTGTCTGTCTGCTGCTGTTGGTTGTCCCCGATGGCCGGCTTCTTCAGTTTTTCTAGCATTTATAAGGTGAAGAGAAAGCCTAGGGAAATCGCTGCCTTACTGTTCCTCAGGTGGCAAAGCCCATCTGCCTCTGCTCTCCATCTTTCAGTCTTCTGTTTTATATACAGTATCCAGGGGTTTTAGTTGTGCTTAGTGGGAAGAGTAGCAAAAAGTAGGTCTACTCCGTCTACCTGGAGATAGACTGCCCCTGCCCCTGATTACCTTTTTTTTTTTTTTTTTTGAGAGATTTTCACTGTAGGGCGCGTGCGCTTGCCAGACAGACAGAGAGAGACATAGAGACAGAAAGCGAGAAATCACCCCCCAGGGGGGATGGTCACGCCGCAATCCCTTCTCCTCCATTCTCCTCTCGGGATCTTGGGCACGCACGCACACGCGCCCGGCGTGAGTTTTAAGCCACCGGGTCCGGGACACGAACCGCAGTTGACTACGTGGGAGTCCAGCGACATAGCCATTACACTAACTGCTGGTTCCCCCCCTGATTACCTTTTTATTTTTCAGTTTGCTATAGGGTGTGTGTGCTTGCCAGAGAGAGAGAGAGAGAGAGCTGTATGATTTTGATTATACATATACGTGTGCCTAGTGTGTTTTTCAAGCTGCCGGGTCTGGGACTCCAACCGCACAATTGGCCATGTGGGATCTAGCTGCCTTTACCAGCACACCAGGTTGGCCCCACTGCTTAATTTCTACCAATTCAAATGAAGTATTTTAGGGAAGATTAGAGTTAGAAAGTCATTTTAAAGGTTTGTTTCCATATTACACTAATGACTCATGTAAAAGTCAAAAGCGGTTAGTGCTTTGAAAATCTTGATTGTCCCCCACAAGGAGAGGTGATAATGAATTCAGTGTGAGATCAAGTCGAGATCAGTAGAGCTTCAGTGACAACTGCTCTTTTGCTAATCTGAAAAGGATGCAGTCATGGGACCAGCAGTTGGCCATGTCTCTGGACTTCCATGTAGTCAACTATGGCTTGAGTCCTGGACCCGGTGGCTTAAACTCACGCCGGGCGCGTGTGTGTGCGCGTGTCCAAGATCCCAAGAGGAGAATGGAGGAGAAGGGATTGTGGCGTGGCCATCCCCCCTGGGGGGTGATTGAGAAATCTCTCTGTCTCGCTCTTTCTGGTGAGCGCATGCACCCTATAGCAAAAACCTCTCAAAAAGAAAAAAAAAAGGATGCAGTCATTAACTATGGTCTCAACACCACATTTTAAAGCTTTGAGTTCATGAGTATCCTAATTTAAATGTCTTTTTGATCTAATATTCTGTTGGGTTGGCAGGCAAGTTTAACCTAATACTTCTCTTTCACGTTATTTCTCAGCTCTGAAAACATGCGTTTAAATAAAGAAATGTGTTCTTGGGGTAAACACAAAGGATGTCTGCCCTTCGCACTCAGAGCCTGCTGGCCAGGGCCTGGAAAGGCCTGCTTCAGTCTGGACTGCCCGGGGGGTGGGCCACAGAAACTTGCCCCAGGCTGTACTTAACTGGCACATCCCAGGTTGAAGACGAAGCCCATGGGAAGGGCAGGCCTGGGTTTTCAGAAGGGACCGCACAGCTTCAAGTGAATTCTGTGGTAACTGTGTTTTACCCTTTCAGTGGTGTTGCCTGTAGAGAGGGGGGGGGGGGGGTCATAAATGTACCAGTGAGTTCATTTGGTCTTTCAGCCATGAACTGGCAGAGGTCAAGAAATACTCTGGCCCCAGACAATTCTTGACTTCAGTACACACACATGCACACACACGACACATGTATGTATACATGTATATATGCATACACATATGTAATTTCCCACCTATTTTGATAGTAGTACGTGGTGCGAAGGCCAGAGCATTTAGCTACCAAGGAAGGCAGTGACGGATTCTCTCGGCTAATGTTTGAAAGCATTATTTTCCTGCTCTTAAATCTTGACTTACCAGGTCGGTATTTTCAATAACCTATCTCTTCTTCTTTTTATCCTTTTTCTTTTTTAATTTGCTCTCTCTCCAGAAAGAGCTAGAGGTGGGTGGAGTGAGAAAACATCCCCCATGAGAGATGAGCAGCTGCAGCAATCCCTTCTCCAATCTTCTCTCGGAATTCTGGGCCCACATGCACACATACCTGGCTTTTTTTTTTTTTTTTAAGCCACTGGGTCCAGGATTTGAACAGTGCAGTTGACCATATGGGATCCAGCTGCCTTAACCACTGCACAATCAGCTGGCACCCCATCTTTTTTTTTTTTAAATCACTTTTTATAAGTAGTATCTTGGGGGCCAGTGAATGGCATAATGGTTATGTCATGTAGTCGACCACGGTTCGAGTCCTGGGCCCAGCGGCCTAAAACTCTTACAGAGTGCGTGTGTGTGCACATGTCCAAGATCCCGAGAGGAGAATAGAGAAGGGATTATGGCATGGCTATCCTCCCGGGTAGTGATTTCTTGCTTTCTGTCTCTCCAACAAGCACACACGACCTATAGCAAAAACCTCTTTATCAAAAAAAAAAAAAAAAGTTTTTTTCTTTAGTCCCTTAACATACATTTTCCTATTAAAAAGAGAAAATGGAAATGTATACTAAGTCTTTATTTAAAATAAAAATAAGCAAAACCATATTTATCTTTACAGCTCTGATATAACATTACGTAATGGAGCAAAGGCTGGGGAACTGCTTGTAGCATTGGGTTGGGACGTGGATATTTTTGTGTTCGGGATTGGGACCGAAAACTCTGGTGGGCCGTCCTCTGAAATCAGGGCCTAGTAGACAGTCGTCTTCATGGATGCTAAGGATAACGTAATCACTTAAGTAATAGCTCATTTCCAATCAGAGTCGCGCTGAGTTAAAAGCTGAAAGGCTTCTTCGTAATTATAATTTGTATTAAGGCTATTTGCCAAACTGTTTTAAAATCCGACTATGTAAAGCACTTTAAAAATCAAAGAGGAGTGGCAGGACATTTGAAAAGTGATGCTGTTCTTACCTTTCGAAGTCATCGAGATGTAAGCGGTCAGTGTTTTCGGGGTGTCACGGAGAACATAACCGCAGCACCTCACCAACACGGCTTGAATAAATGTAGCTTTTGAGCACCGATAAGAACTCACACTGCATTTGTTTTTTTATTTTTGCCAAAAGGTGTGTTTTATTTTCATTAATCATCTTAAAATTTTCTATAACACCTCATGGCATTCTGATGGGGGGCATCCCCTTGAAGAGCCAAGGCCGATGACACCTATGGGGAGTGGGGGGAAGGGGCTCATGGTGCACTTTGTGGCTGTGCCCGTCTTGCAGGTACCTCTTCCTCGCATCACGACAGAGGTTCGAAGATGACAGGGCCAGGAATCCGCCAGGCCTTAGGAAATTTCACCCCCTTCTACCGCTCCGTGGTCTCTCCGGTGGGCAGGGCATCCCGCTCCGTGGTCTCTCCCGTGGGCAGGGCGTCCCGCTCCGTGGTCTCTCTGGTGGACAGGGTGTTCTCCTGCGATTCCGTTTTCTTCAGCTTGGCTTTGTCGAAGCTGGCCATTTCCCCCAGGTCAGGTTGGTCTGTCGTTCCCTCGAAACCTGGCTCCTCCAGGCTCCCAGTACCCCCTTTCCAGCGGTCCTCCCTCTCACGTCGGTGCTGCAGGATGCCCACAGGGTCTTTAAATTGCACATAATACCCCTCTCTGTATTCTGATCGAGATTTAGCTTTCACGCCTAGCATATCGTAAATTTATTCTTGGCATTTGGCTCACTTATATACGTGGACAAAACTATCGACTTGAATTCCAAAGGCTTCATTTAGAGTTGTATTTTCTTTCCTTTTTCAAGGAAATAGCTGAACATGCTCATTTTTGTCTTGGTAAGAACACTACTATTTTTTTTTTTTTTAAGTGAGGCCCATTTGTAGTCAATAGAAATTACTCTCTTTAGGGTAACCCAAGGCCGCAAAGTTTCACGAGTTCTGACAAATTCATACAGCAGTGTGACTGCCATTAAATTGAGATCATGTTTCCATCACCCCCAAAGTACCCCTGTGGTGGTACCATGGT
>NW_006206439.1:663305-687803 GCF_000334495.1 Tupaia belangeri chinensis | reverse complement strand
CATTCCTGCCAGAAGTATGTCCCCGTTGACTTGTGTCCTTATCTGTTCTTGATAGTGTTGATTTTTTATTTTTTCGTTCTAGTTGGGATCTAATGATGTCTTGTCATTGTTTTAATTTATACTTCCCAAACTTCAGATGGTGCCGAGGGTGTTTTTTTTTTTTTTCTTTTTTTGGAGAGGTTTTTGCTACAGGGTGTGTGCGCTCACCAGACAGAGATAGAGAGACAGAAGGCAAGAAATCACCCCCCAGGGGGGATGGCCACACCGCAGTCCCTTCTCTTCCATTCTCCTCTCGGGATCTTGGGCACGCACGCACATGCGCCCGGCGTGAGTTTTAAGCCACCGGGTCCGGGACTCAAATCACTGTTGACTATGTGGGAGTCCAGCGACATAGCCATTACGCTAACTGCTGGTCACCCCTGAGGGAGTTTTTGATGTGCTTATTTGCTAGCCACGTATCTTCTTGGGTGAAACGTCTGTTCACATTGCTGCCTATTTTTAAAACATTCAATTGTTGGATTCTTCATTATTGTGAGTTCTTTACATAATTCTGGATACGAGTACTTTGTTGAACATATGTTTAACATAAAACGTGCCATCTTAGCCATTCGTAAGTGTACGGTCCACTGGTACTAAGTACATATATATTGTGTATCCATCATTGCTGTCCATTGCCAGAATTCTTTTTTTAAAAGAATTATTTAATTTTATTATTATTATTATTATTTTTAGTTTGACCAGAGATAGAGAGAGAGGGAAAGTGAGAAAGCAAGCTTCCAGATCCAGGACTTGAACCGTGGTAAGCCATGTGGGAGTGCAGCACCTTAACTATCACACCACCTGCCAGCCCCAGCCAGAACTCTTTTGATATGGCAAAAATTAAACTACCCATTGAAAAACAACTCCCGTCTCCCTCACCCTAGCCCCTGGCAGCCACCATCCTACCTTCTGTAGGTAGATACAGAGGTATCTCACTGCTGTGGCTACCTCATATAAGTGAGAACATAACAGTATTTTCTGTTCATGACTGGCTTATTTCACTTCCCATAATGTCCCTAAGTTTCATTCGAGTTGCAGCATACATCAGAACTGCCTTCATTTTAAAGGCTGAACAATAGTCCGTTGTGTGAGTATACCACATTCTGCTCACCTCCTCAGTGACTGATGGACACGTGGCTTGGTCGCACATTCTCGCTGTTGTGAATCACGCTGCAGTGAACACAGGTGGGCAAGTATCTGTTGGCGTCCTCGCCTCGGTTCTTCAGGGTATGTACCTCGAGGTAGAATTCCTGGCTCGTATGGCAGTTCTATTTGCTGTGTGCTCGGGACCTTCCATCTTGTTTTTCATTAGCGGTGCACAAGGGTGCCACTGTCTCCACGTCCTGGCCACACTTTGCATTCTGCTGTTGTTTCATTATTATTTTGATAGGTGCCAACCTAATGAATGTGAGTTATATATAACAGTGTCTTTTGAGGAGCACAAATTTCTAGTGTTTTTAATTGCCAGAGGGTACATGCACTTGCTAGAGAGAGAGAAAGAGACAGAGAGAACAGAGGTGACTGTCCTCCCCACTGTGGGGTATAGTCATGCTACACTCCCTTCTCCTTCATTTCTCCATCCTGCTGGGATTTGGGACATGCACTCACACACACCTGGTGTGTTTTTCAAGCCAGTAAGACCAGGTTTAAAACTGGTTGGCCATGTAGGATCTGCTTTTACCACTAGGCCCATGGGGCTAGCCCCAGAAATTTCTAATTTTGATGAAATTTAGTTTTATCTATTTTTTTTAAGAGATCATGCTTATGGTATCAGAGCTAAGATAACTGTGCTAACCCAAGATTTTCTCCTTTTTTTTTTTTTTTTAGAGAGAGATTTTTGCTTTAGGACGCATGTGCTTGTCAGAGAGACAGACAGAAAGACAGAAAACAAGAAATCAGGAAATCACCCTGCTGAGGGAATGGCCATGCCACAATTCCTTCTCCATTCTCCGGATTTGGGACTCGAACCATGGTCGAATACAAGGGAATTCAGTGACATAATCTTTACACCATCTGCTGGTTCCTCTTCTATGTTTCTTTCTGGAAGCTTTTTTTCAGAAGGTAAAGGAGGCTTATACTTAGTTCATTTTGGATTAATATTTGGATAAGATACGAGATATAGATTGAGGTTAATTTGTTTGAATATTTATGTCCAATTGTTTCTGCATCATTTATTGAAAAGACCATCCTTTTTGCATTGTATTGCCTTTGAACCATTATTGAAATTTAGTTGACTGTACAAGGGAACTTCAAAGAGGTTATGGAAAAATGCATTTAACGTCTCAGTTTATTTTCATGCAAAAATAACTTTGAAAATCAATGCATAGGGTTTTTTTTATTTCTTTTTATTTCAATTTATTTTATGCATTTAATCTCATGTCACTTGGGTCACCAAGTGAATATTCCAGCAGGTGTAGAGTCTGAGGAAGGACATTAACGAGAAAAATAGAGAGGCAAGGCATCCATGGGACAAAGAAATGGATTATTATCTATTGAAGATAACTTTATAGTATTGTCAACTGGACTGGTGAGAAATGCATAGTTTTTTTATAATACTAATTTTTCATGAACTCTCTCTTTGAAGACCCCTCATATATGTGAGCTCTACATTTGGACTCTAGTCTCTCCTTGATTTTTTTTTAAGAATTGTTTTGTTTAACTTTATTTGTTTTTAATTTGACCAAAGAGGAACAGAGAGAGAGAGAGAGAAAGGGAATGTGAGAAAGCAAGCTGCCACGTCCGGGACTCGAACTGTGGTTGGCCATGTAGGAGTCCATTGCCCTTAACCACCATGCCTCCTGCCTGTCCCCTCTCCTTAAATTTTGATCATTTTATTTCATGTGAAATGGGGTTAAACTTAGTATCACCCTTCCCTCTGAAGTAAATTTTTTACCATATTTAAAGCAGAAGAGAGATTGAAGACATTTTATAATCTGGCAAGGCAGATTCATTTTGCATTTTGCAGTGAGGGAGACTCAGAAAGGCAAGACTTTCTCTACTCTTTATTTTAGGAACTTAACCAATGCAGATTTTATGTGGTATCTCTTCTTTCAAGTTTAAAATTGAGACTGAGGGGACCAGTAGATGGTGTAATGGTTACATGTTTGGACTCCCATGTACTGAACTGCAGTTCGAATCCCAGACCTGACAGCTTAAAACTCACACCAGGCATGTGTGCGTGCGTGCCCAAAATCCCAGGAGGAGAATGGAGGAGTAGGGATTGCGGCGTGGCCATCCCCCCTGGGGGATAATTTCTTGCTTTCTGTCTCTCTGTTTCTCTTTGTCTCTTCAGCAAGTGCATATGCCCTATAGCAAAATTCTCCCTAAAAAAAAATTGTTTTTGAGAGAATTTCTTCTGATCTTCACTATCCTTCTGCAGAAAGGTAATACAGAAGTGTATGGTAAAATAAATAAGCGACCAGGGCTGGGATTTAAACCGCATCGTTGGCCATGTTGGCTCCGGCTCCCTTAACCACTAGGCCTCAGGACTGGCCATGGTTTACTGGCTGAACGTTTCCTCATTAGTGCCATTCTTTTTCCAAATGTCATTATACTCGAGTCTAAGAGGCAAAATGATGCTTTCCATATTCTACCTTGAAATCTCAGCCACTTGTACAAGTTGTCGGATCCTCGGGACCAGGGACCTGAGCCACAGTTATCATGTGACTTTCAGCTCCACAACCTCGTACGCTCCCACCTGTACCAACAGAGGCTGGGCCAACAGTAGAGTCATCAGTTTATTAATGAAGCATGACTTGGGTTGAATAAGACAAGCTGGGTCAAGCATTTGAAGATGAGTTTGAAGTACTGAGGCAACATTTCATTGGAGACCCAAAGTATTCCTCAGATTACCAAAAATTACCTGTTTTCCATCCACCATGGTCCTCATATCAAAAGAAATTCCAACTGCTATGGATGTTGCCTACAGAGGAACCTTTCCATAATTGGACAGCCATAATAAACAGTGCTGTGGACTTCTGTTTTGAAGGAAATACTCATCAGTCTCTTCACAATGTAATTGAAAACCAGTAGGTACCACCTGCCCTTTTCTAGCAAAAGGGAGGAAGAGGCAGGAAGATGCTCTGATTGTTTGAACACCTTCATGAATCTCTGTCATTCCGAGACGGCATATTGTATTCAGTGGGTAGACAGAACCAAAAGCATTTTCCAGTTTGTATCCAAAAACAAACAGAAGCTTGCCAAACTTTGTTGGAAAAGAAAAGGCAACCAAGAGACCAGCAGCTGGTGTAATGGTTACATCCCTGGACTCCCACATGGTCAGCTGTGGTTTGAGTCCTGGACCCAGCGGTTTAAAACCCACACTGGGCGTGTGTGCGTGTGGCCAAGATCCCGAGAGGAGAATGGAGGAGAAGGGATTGTGGTATGGCCATCCCCCCTGGGGGTAGTAATTTCTCTCTGGAGAGCACACGCACCCTATAGCAAAAATCTCTTGAAAGAAACAGAGGGAAGGAAGGAAGAAAAGGCAACCAGAAGATGGTGACTTAACAGAAAATGGCCAGGGCACTGAGAAGTTATGGAAGAACTGGAGAAAGCATCCAAATCTGGAGAAAGCTAACTTCCCAGTTCAGTGAGGCCCGTCTCCAAAGAGCCTCTTCTCATTTCTTAAGCAAAGATATTTTCTACTCTCAGTGTGTACCACCTGATCAAGAATATCTCAGTTTATATAACTGGAATGGAAATTGTAATTACACATGTGCCAACTACAGTGAGCTAAAAGTCATCCTGATTAACACACTCACGTTTTATGCTTTCCTGGAATTAGCAATCCCTATAGGCCTCAGGATTTCTTTCTTAAAGCGAATAATGAAGAGAGAGAGAGAAAGAGAGAGAGAAAGAAACTCAGTTAACTTCATTATTGCTGTATTTTATCCAGTAGCATAAAATCTGTGGTAACTTGATGGTAAATTCTTCTAATGAACAATTATTACTTTCGAATGATCCAGCCTTACTGGTTTGGACCAAATGTTCTCTTTCTATTCTCTGTTCAACCACTTTCTTGTAGATTAGCAATGCCAGTATGGGGGACCAGCAGTTAGCATAATGGCTATGTTACTGGACTCCCACGTAGTCGGCCGCGGTTCAAGTCCCGGACCCGATAGCTTAAATTCACACCGGGCGCATGTGCGTGCATGCCCAAGATCCTAAGAGGAGAATGGAGAAGGGATTGTGGCCTGCCATCCCCCCAGGGGATGATTTCTCGCTTTCTGTCTCTGTCTCTCTCTGTCCTGGCGAGCGCATGTACTCTATAGCAAAAATCTCTCCAAAAACAAAACAAAACGCCAGGATGGATGATTTGATTTATATATTGATTTAAACATTTTTCTGTCATATACTCAGATGAAAAATAATGCTAAGATATCTGATGGCTATACAATAAAATCGTTTACAAAGAGAAAAAAAGCATCCTAGTTTAAAGTACAGTATATGATAGTGTAAACATTGTGACGGTCTTCATTGAGGTCTCAGCAAATGAAGGTGTCTGATATCACTACAACAAAATTGATGTGCCGGAGCCCCACCTGTGCAGATAGGGCCTGGGCTCTTGGGGGCCATGGGACACCTTTCCGGCCACCTATCCATGTCTGAAGGATAAAAAGGAAGTGGCTATGCTACCTGAAACAGAAAGGAAGAGCTGGGCTCACTCTTTCAGAGGTGTGAATTCTGTTGACACCAGGTAATTAAAGTGGGTGAAACTTTGCTGTGAATGAAATCATCCAGGAAGTATAACCCAGTCTGTATAGCTATCACAATTCTGTTTGCCACCCATTTCAAGATCCTGCTTAGAAAATAACGTAGAGTTGGTCAGAATCTCAGACATGGCAAAGGCAGGGCAAATGCTAGTGTTCTTTTTTACCTGTCTTCCTTACTTCCTACCTCGGTAGGGCTCTCGTTCCAGTTCATCCTCCATAGGGTGATAAATTTCTTTCTTTCTTTCCTTTGGAGAGATTTTATTTGCTATATCCGGAGAGACAGAGAAAGATAGAGAGACAGAAAGCAAGAAATCACCCCAATGGCCACACCACAATCCCTTCTCCTCCGTTCTCCTCCTAGGATCTTGGACATGCACGCACACACACCCAGTGTGAGTTTGAAGCCACTGGGTCTGGAACTCCAACCGTGGTCAGCCATGTGGGAATCCAGGAACTTTACCACTACACCAATCTACTGGTCCCAGGAATGTAAATTTCAAAAGCGTAGCTCTGATCATGCTGCCATCTGATTAAAGCTCAGTGACCCTGAGAGTAAAAGCATAGAGTTTCGTAACTTGTCGCCCTTCGTGGACTGACTCCCGACTACTTTTTCAGCTTGCTATTCAGGAATTCCTTCCACGCTTTATAAACCACTCACTGAGCCCAAATGTGTGTGCTTTCTCACTCCACTGTACTGTGCTGGGTCCTCTCACTGGGCTGCCCTGCCTTTGTGCGTCTGATGAATGCTTAGTCATCTTTTAGTATCCAGCTCAAGTGTCAGTAATTCCTGGTGCCTTCCTTCACTCCCGGTGCCAGATGCACCAAGTACAGTATTTAAGAGCATGGGCTTGTGGCGGAATCCCAGCTACATTACTTATGAGTTGTATGGACTCTTACAAATTACTTAATCTCACCGAGCCTTGATTTCATAATAAATACTTAAAGGATGATTACGTGGATTAAATAATATTTTTCTGTCTATATGATTTTATATAATTTTATATATTTTATATAAGCACATCTGTATATCTTAAATATCTATAAGTCAAAGTATATAGGCATTTGATAACATGTCTTACTGATGTTTATTAATATTCTCAGATTCATTTAGGGAAGCATTCATTGAACACCAACTACATGCTGTTAGTCATACCAGATGCTCGAGATGAGCAGATCAATGAGACCTGGCCATTGTATTTGAGATGCGCATGCACAGAGCTTTAAGGAAAAGACAGACAAAATGCCCTGGAAGCTACTACGTACTTTATGACTGTTGTATGCCAAGAGCTTGACGTGTGTGTCTCATTTCATCCTCAACAACCTTAAGATGTAGCTGTTAGTACTTCCATTTACTAGCTAAGGAAACGGAGGCTCAGAGAGATGAAGTAATTTGCCTGTGTTGTACCTATGTCCCTGCCAAATAGCAGTGCCAAGAGTTAAACCTAGTCTGTTTGACTCTAGTGTAAAAACAAAACTTCTCTGGGGGATTTCACAAGGCCTTTCCAATTTACGTCTTGAGACACAGCGATCCTGTTTTTCCAAAAGGTGCCTCTTTCTGCTTCTGCTGGGGACAGCATAGTTAATGGGATAAATTCCAGGGCTCACCCAAGGCGGACAGACCACGTGTTCTTACAAGGCATGTTGTCCTGTTATTAATGTAACAACTTCTGTTTCCTTGCGTCTTGCTTTTAATTCTCTATCCTCTCCATAGTCACTTACGTACTTTGCATATAAGAAGTGAGAAAAGTTAACAATTTTAGTCAAGGTCAAGAATCTAACAGCATTTATTTAAAAAATTTTGGAGGAAGCGATAGGCCTCAATCTTTGACATACTGTTTCTAAGTGTGTAACTAAATAAAAGTAGAGCTTTAAGATGTTTTTAGAGGGAAAAATGCTAAAGAAGCTCTAATAGAGGCTCATAGCCTATTGTACTGGTCAGAGTGCTCAATTGCAAACCACAGAGTCCACATAAGCTATTTTAGAGAAAGAAGCTTATCGAAAGATTTTTATGGCATGTAGACCCTCTGGTATGACCAAAAAAATTCATATTCGCCTGTTTCACAGCCAGAAAAAATTCTCAGCTATTCATGGAACTGTTCTAGTGAAATATACTGACTCTCTCACCTGCTTATGAGTCAGCTTAGAAGCATGTCTGTAACGATGCTTGTGTGAGGAGCCATATTTAAAATGGAGGTGCTCTTGCTTTACTTGCATTGAACCTGGTACTCATTTTCCAGGAACTATTAGAAATAAAAGGAGGCCATTTTTATAGGTCCACTTATTCTCTGTGTAAGTGTGTGTTCGTCTGAGGAACTGGGTTGAGATCTAATTAGTAGTTATGTAAAAACAAAATCCTAGATAAACAAATTGAGACATGTCTCAATGATGAAATTGAAAAGAATAAGCTAGGATCACATCTGTTAACTTGACTAAAACTAAAAAAATGTAATCCTGACTGAAAAAGCAGGGTCTATAATAACATGTATAGTGTGATACCATACATAAAATTTTGAAAACATGCAAAATAATTTTTATTTTTATTATTATAATTAGTTATGTTGTATGGATTTAAACAAATGTCAGAAAACTAAAAAACATGCTGAGGAATGATGGATAATAAATATATATAGTGGTTATTTCTGGATCAATGGGAAAGGGAAGTTGAATCAGAGAGGGATGCACAGACAATTTCAGTTATATCTTTAATGTTTTTTATTTTATTTTATTCTCTTTTTTTGGATAAATTTTTGCTATAGGGCGTGTGTGCTCTCCAGAAAGACAGAGAGAGACAGAGAGATAGAAAGCGAGAAATTTCCCCACCGGGTGATGGCCACGCCACAATCCCTTCTCCTCCATTCTCCTCTCAGGATCTAGGGCATGCACGCACACGCACCCGGCGTGAGTTTAAGCCACCAGGTCCGGGACTGGAACTGTGGTCGACCACATGGGAGTTTAGCAACATAGCCATTATGCAAACTGCTGGTCCCCAATGTTTTATTTTTTTAATGAACAATTTTGATTACAGCAAAATGTTAGGATTTGCTAAAGCTAGGTAGTTGGGTAATCCAATATATAAGTTGCTTGTTATATTTATTCTCTGAAATTTCTCTGTGTGTTTAAATATTATATGATCGAAGAACGTTAATTCTGGGTTCTCACTGATTATTAGGATAAAGTTTTTTAAATGTTACCTATTTTACATAGAGATGAATTCAAAAGAAGCGGTAAAAAACGTACGTACTGTATTTAGGGTTCTTCTCCCTGTGGAAAAGTATTCAGGAAGTTAGCCAAAAAAGCTTGGTAATTGAGCTTTCCAAAGGGGGCGTAAGTGATCCTTAGTGCTTGCTTCGACTGTGCCAGGTATGCAGACTAGAGCCAGTGTCAGGCTCCAGCCTTAAAGTGCTTCTCTCAGGTGACCTTCCAATGGGTGTGAACAAGTGCTTGGTCCGGAGCCAAGCTGGCTTTGTGTAGAGTACTAGCCACAAGCTGATTGAAGATGTTCTGTGTACAGATATGTAGCCAAATAGTATGGGTGTCATCAAAGGGTTGGTGTTCTTGATGTGCCAATTCTCTGTTATCATGGAATTTTCCTCTTTTATTTTGGGAATAAAGGAACTGGAATGTTTAGTCAGGTTCTTTATCTTAAGCAAAGTAAAAGCATAAAGGAAAGAGAACAAAGAACTGTATGAAATGCAAAATCATGAGAGCTCTTCTTTAAGAATTATTTTACTTAACTTTATTTATCCACTTATTTTATTTATTTTAATTTGACCAGAGAGGAATAGAGTGAGAGAGAGAAAGTGAGAAAGCAAGCTGTTAGGTCTGGGACTAGACCCTTCAGCCATGTGGGAGTCCAACACCCTTAACCACCACGCCGCCAGCCAGCCCCAAGAGAGCTCATTTTAAAAGAAATCCAATAGGTGGGACCAGCAGTTAGTGTAATGGCTATGTCGCTGGACTCCCATGTAGTCGACCGCGGTTCGAGTCCCAGTCCTGGTGGCTTAAAACTCATGCCGGGCACTTGTGCGTTCATGCCCAAGATCCCGAGAGGAGAATGGAGGAGAAGGGATTGCGCCGTGGCCATCCCCTCTTGGGGGTGATTTCTCGCTGTCTCTCTGCCTCTCTCTGTCTGCTCTATAGCAAAAACCTCTAAAAAAAAAAAAAAAATGGAAAGAAAAGAAATCCAATAGGTATTTGAAGGGCTGTTGCATGCCTTGCATAGACACCCCCACTAAGGCTTTGAACTGGTTGGATTTACATTTGCACTGGGACTCTGGTTCTCCAGTGGTCTGGACTGATCCAGCACTGTTTCTTTAGCACAGGAATTTTGGAGTCTATAGGTTCCCAGGGGGTCCATGGGTGGAATTCAGGGAATCCTTGAATTTGGACAAGGAAAATAATACATCTTATCTTTCTTTGACCTCTAACTAAAATTTAGGCTTATTTTTAGTTATAATGGTGGTAGGCAGTAGACCACTGTAGTAATTAACAATGTTGGTGACTTTATTATCATATTCATAAAAGAGATTGGCTTGTGAGTTACCTCTCTTTAAACGCTCTTGTGAGGTTTTGATATCAGGGTTGTACTGACCAAAGAAAACAAGTTGAAGAATTTTATTCTCCAGAAGAATTTGTGTAAGGTTCGTTTTATTTCTTCCTCAAATATTTAATAGTATACATTGGTAAAACCCTTTGGGACCTAGAGTTTCTTTGTGGGAGGGCTTTCAAAATATATATTTAATCTACTTAACAGATACAGGATTGTTTTTCTATTTCTTCTTGTATTAGTTTTGTCAAGTTTCCTCTTTCTAGGAATTTGTCCATTTCATCTACAGTTTTTAAATAATGGGTAAATTTGTTCAAAATGTTTTCTTATCTTTATAATGTCTGTAGGGTCTGTAGTGCTGCTCTTGTTTTCACCTTTTGTGTGTGTGTTGCCAAAGGGATTGTGCTCTCACCAGAAGGGGGAGGGATAGCACCCAGTCGGTCATGCTGCAATCTCCTCCCCTCTCTTCCTCCATGCCATTGAGACTTGGGGCATACACACACGTGCACAGGCATATTTTCCTAGCCTCCAGGGCCAGAATTCAAACTGTAGTCGGCTGTGTGGGAGTCTGCTTCCTTAATGACTAGGCCATGGGGCCAGCTCTTCTTTTTTCATTCTTGATATTATTTAGATAAAAATTGAAAGCATTAAGGAAACTGGAAGTCCTCAAGGGTTTAGGAAAAAGGCTACTACTGATAGGAGTCTGGATTAGCACCACCCTGTTCAAGGACTATTTCGTAGTGTGTATCAAACATTAAATGTGAGTATATTTTATCCAGCAAACCCTTTTAAAGAATTTGCCACATGTAAATCTAACAAATGTAAAAATACTCAGCACAACATTATCTGTCATAGCAAAAACAAAATTGAAAACAATTCATTAGGGGCCAAAGAAGTAATTATATTATTTATATTCACTAGAATACCCTATAGTTTCAAAACAGGGTATTGACATGGAAAAGTGCTAGGGACACTTTTTTTTGTTGGCTACAAAAGCAGGTCCCAGGAGGGGATATATAGTATAATCTCTTCTGTGTTATATACATCCTTCCATATGCGACTGTTTGCATAGAGAATAACTTGGGAGCATGGTCACCAGCATTCTAATAGCAGTTATCTGTGGGTGAGAGGGTGTCAGGTAATAGTTATCTTCTTTTTGCTTTTCTTATTGTTTAAAATGTTTGCATGAGCTTGCGTCATTCCTACAAAAATAGCGAAAGTTTCTAAAAATCTTAGCAATGGCAAGATGATGAGAGTGTGGGAGAGGAAGGGAGTGTCACAGCGTTTGTGTGGCCTCCTAGGGAACTGTCAGGGAAGGACAGTTGGAAGCTACCAGAAAGGGGTAATCAATGGAGCAAAGCCCTTGGGAAGATGGGAGGGCTTCAGCTTCCACATAGAAGTCAGCCTTTAAAGGGGCAGGACAGCATTTCTTTCCAGAAAAGGGAAACAGGTGATTAGTGACATGAAGTACAGAGCTGGAGAGAGGGAAAGTGAGAGGGTGCCTAACTCACGGCTTCCAGTTTCTCGATGAAATCAGAGTTAAGACCATTTGCAAAGAGTGGTGAAAATGAGAGTAGACAGGGGTCTGAAAAGAAGTAATGAGAAGTAATAAGAGTAGAACTGACAGGAGGACTGGGGGCCTTTCTGGAAGGCAAACCTCACATTGATAAGGGAGCCCAGTTGCATGGCTTAGCAGGCTTTCTCCTGAGGGAGGCTGTGGAGGTGGCACCTCAGACTTAGCAGTGCTTCAAAGGATAAGAGAATTCAGGGTCCTGAGGAGGGCAATTTAAACGAGTGGCCTGGGGCCAGCAGGTGGTGTGGTTAAGGCACTGGATTCCCACATGGCTGGCTGCAGTTTGAGTCCTGGGCCCGGTAGCTTGCCAATCCACACCTGTCATGTGTGCATGCATGCCAAAACCCCGAGAGAAGAATGGAGGAGGGGGATTTCTGCATGGCCATTCCCCTGTGGGGATGATTTCTCACTTTCCGTCTCTGTCTCTCTCTGGCAAGTGCCTGCGCTCTGTCGGCAAAAACCTCAAATGTAACACAACAAAACAACTGACCTGAGAATCCAGAATGCTGGCAGAAAACTGAATAAGAAAGAGTACCACAGGGCAGGCCCTGGAGCCTAGTGGTTAAGGGAGCTGGTTCCCACATGAGTGTGGTTCAAATCCCAGTGTCTTGAGGAACATGCTAGGCACATGTGTGTACATGCCTAAATAGGAGAAATGAAGGAGAAGGGATTATAGTGTGATCATGCCCTGCCGGAATGGGGTGGGGGGTAGCTTTCTCTCTCTCCTTCCTATCTCTTTCTATTTCTCTGTCTCTCTGACAGGTGTATGTGTTCTCTGGCAAGTAATAAAGGAAGAAAGGGTGGAAGGAAAGAGAGAGTACCATGCACAGGACATTTAGTTGAAATATGGACATCCAAGAAGCTAAACAATAGAAGTTCATGGTTAAAGTGGGGTTCGGAGTTTGACATGGTGTAGAAGGTCTAGGGGACGTGAAGTCTGCTAGGTAACCTTGAGGGTTGAGGGACGGCCAGAGAAGTTGGGGAAGCCAGAAGGCTGTGACGGAGGAGGTTCAGTGTCCTTCCTGGTCAATGGGAGCATTTCCCAGAGAGGTGGCAGGTATTGTTTTGGAGATGATTTTGAGGCAGGTATTAAGAGACCGGCTTCAAGGATGGAAAGAAGGTGGACTTCTCAGAGAAGCCTTGATGAAGGAACCCCAAGAGTCCTGTGGGAAAGCAGGAACTTTGCTGACCTTCCGCTCCAAGGCCAAGACTTGGCTCTGTGAGTCGTGTACACTTGAGGCTGAGAGGCAAAGCCAGGTGCGCAGGACAGGAGGCTCACAGGAGCCTGGGGAGAAAAAGAAGGCATGGGCCCAGCTGCCGTGATGTGCAGTGGAAAAACAGCTGCTTCCCAGGTGGAAGGAAGCATGTGGGAGGCCTGGGTTCACTTCCCAGGCCACCCTAAAGGCTTGCCGTGGCAGCGTGCCCCTGCAGTCCCAGCTGCTTGGAATGCTTAGGCAGGGGACTCCCAGGCCACCCTAAAGGCTTGCCGTGGCAGTGTGCCTCTGCAGTCCCAGCTGCTTGGAATGTGCCATAGCAAGACCTGTCTTTACAAGGTGGAAAAGGAGGAGGAGGAGGAGGATGCTCCGCAGAAGCCTCTTAGCAAAAGGACATGGGGTGTGAACTCAGATGAGTAGGCAAAAAACGAGAAAGAGAATTCTAAAGAGGAGCAGCCCGTGAGAGGAAGGGCGGAACTGCAAAGCGGTGGAGAATTTGTAGGCAGGTTTTTCAAAGGAGAACCGTATATTTCTTTTTCTTATCATAAGGCAGTATCTGCTCACTACAGAGAGAGCCAAAACTACAGACTAGCAAAAAAGCAGAAACAAGTAAACAAAAGAACTGTAAGGACGGCCCGAGATGTCAGGGTCATGAAGCTTTTCCCGTGGACATGTTTTTCTCTCCAGTTCCCACTGCCGCAGCTTCAGGTCAAGGCCACGTCGTCTCCAGAATAAGCTCGTCCTCTGGCTCACAGATGCTCTTCCTGGCTGAACCTCCAGGTCTGTCCCACCCCTTTTCTACCCTTCCCGTCCTGCCTGGGCTCCCACAGTCGTCTTGCCGAACACCACTGTCCTCTGTGCTTTTCTCCTTACCTTTGATCATGCTCCCTGTCCTCTCCCGGGCTCTCTAGGGCATCCGTCATCTGGAACCATCTTACCCTCCCACCCTTGTTTCCACGCCTCCCCTTTCACTTACACAAGCCTTCCATTTTCCTCCCGGCTTACTTCCCCTGCAGCTTTATGCCCTCCGTGGGATGCCAGCCTTATCGCTATGACCACCCCGTCCACATTTTTCCCATTGTCAAGGCTCCTCGTCTCAACTCAAGCCCATTCCGATCTTCGTCCTCTCAGGAACGCATCTGACCACCCCTTGTAGGCCTTCCTACAGCTGTTTCAGCAGCGGCTCAGGTAGAAAACACAGGTTTAGAGCTGAACGGAACCTGTTCTCCCGACCTCACTGGTGAGAAGCCTGAGATTCAGAAAAGCCAAGGAATCACACGTTCCAAAATCAACCACAGCTGTTAGAGCTGAGACAAGAACCCGGGTTCTCAGACCCGAATGCTGCTTACTGAACTGGAAGTTGCTTTTGTGATGCATCTTTACTCTGATGGCCGGCCACAGAGCCCCAGAGACCCAAAGCAACAGCTACCAGAGTTTAGAGTACATCAGAATTACTCAGGGAGCCTTTTGAAAATCTAGACTGCTAAGCCCAGTGGAGGGAAGCCCAAATTCTGTAGATAGGTCTAGAGTTGGACTTGAGTATCTACTAAAACCAAAACAAAACACAAAAAACTGCCCAGGGCCAGATGGTAGCACAGTAGTAACAGTCGGACCCACGTGGGAAGGTCTCGGGTTCACTCCTGGGACCGCCTTCTACATACTGGGCACATGTGTGCATGCCCGTGAACCAGGCTGGCTGGGAGTGGAGGTGGATCATGGCGTGCGGGTGCTCTCGGTCTCTCTCAGAAAAAATAGAAGCAGGGACCGGCAGGTGGCGTGGTGGTTCAGGCAGCTGGACTCCCACATGTCTGGTGGCAGCTTGCTTTCTCACTTCCCCTCTCTCTGATCAACTTCAAAGAAAAGTAAAAGTAAAATGACAACGAATAGAACTGAATGAAATAACTCTTAAAAAAAAAAAAAGAAAGAAAGAAAAGCAAAAAACAAATAACAATTACCTAGGGAGCTCGCACATCAGCCTTTGAAAAGAATCTGCCTTAGCACTCCTGTCTGGTTTTGCCTTGTTTTTTAGCTCCCTGGTATTGGCCTTGTGGAAACCATCTTTCTGAAGCTTTGCTGAACCGTATATTTCTTTTTCTTATCATAAGGCAGTATCTGCTCACTACAGAGAGAGCCAAAACTACAGACTAGCAAAAAAGCAGAAACAAGTAAACAAAAGAACTGTAAGGACGGCCCGAGATGTCAGGGTCATGAAGCTTTTCCCGTGGACATGTTTTTCTCTCCAGTTCCCACTGCCGCAGCTTCAGGTCAAGGCCACGTCGTCTCCAGAATAAGCTCGTCCTCTGGCTCACAGATGCTCTTCCTGGCTGAACCTCCAGGTCTGTCCCACCCCCTTTCTACCCTTCCCGTCCTGCCTGGGCTCCCACAGTCGTCTTGCCGAACACCACTGTCCTCTGTGCTTTTCTCCTTACCTTTGATCATGCTCCCTGTCCTCTCCCGGGCTCTCTAGGGCATCCGTCATCTGGAACCATCTTACCCTCCCACCCTTGTTTCCACGCCTCCCCTTTCACTTACACAAGCCTTCCATTTTCCTCCCGGCTTACTTCCCCTGCAGCTTTATGCCCTCCGTGGGATGCCAGCCTTATCGCTATGACCACCCCGTCCACATTTTTCCCATTGTCAAGGCTCCTCGTCTCAACTCAAGCCCATTCCGATCTTCGTCCTCTCAGGAACGCATCTGACCACCCCTTGTAGGCCTTCCTACAGCTGTTTCAGCAGCGGCTCAGGTAGAAAACACAGGTTTAGAGCTGAACGGAACCTGTTCTCCCGACCTCACTGGTGAGAAGCCTGAGATTCAGAAAAGCCAAGGAATCACACGTTCCAAAATCAACCACAGCTGTTAGAGCTGAGACAAGAACCCGGGTTCTCAGACCCGAATGCTGCTTACTGAACTGGAAGTTGCTTTTGTGATGCATCTTTACTCTGATGGCCGGCCACAGAGCCCCAGAGACCCAAAGCAACAGCTACCAGAGTTTAGAGTACATCAGAATTACTCAGGGAGCCTTTTGAAAATCTAGACTGCTAAGCCCAGTGGAGGGAAGCCCAAATTCTGTAGATAGGTCTAGAGTTGGACTTGAGTATCTACTAAAACCAAAACAAAACACAAAAAACTGCCCAGGGCCAGATGGTAGCACAGTAGTAACAGTCGGACCCACGTGGGAAGGTCTCGGGTTCACTCCTGGGACCGCCTTCTACATACTGGGCACATGTGTGCATGCCCGTGAACCAGGCTGGCTGGGAGTGGAGGTGGATCATGGCGTGCGGGTGCTCTCGGTCTCTCTCAGAAAAAATAGAAGCAGGGACCGGCAGGTGGCGTGGTGGTTCAGGCAGCTGGACTCCCACATGTCTGGTGGCAGCTTGCTTTCTCACTTCCCCTCTCTCTGATCAACTTCAAAGAAAAGTAAAAGTAAAATGACAACGAATAGAACTGAATGAAATAACTCTTAAAAAAAAAAAAAGAAAGAAAGAAAAGCAAAAAACAAATAACAATTACCTAGGGAGCTCGCACATCAGCCTTTGAAAAGAATCTGCCTTAGCACTCCTGTCTGGTTTTGCCTTGTTTTTTAGCTCCCTGGTATTGGCCTTGTGGAAACCATCTTTCTGAAGCTTTCCCAGCGTGTTTGGGTTTCACAGCCAGTTTCCCATCGAGGATGGAAGAGCAGCAGCTCTGTGTACACCTTCCCAGGCTCAGAATGCTCCTGGGCCCTGCTCCTGTCCTCCCCATTAATAGGGCCTGGGCAGCCAAATTATTATTTTTTTAAAATACTTTCAGGCATACCATGGCAAAATATTGAATGTAGTGGCCCTTTTGTTGGGAACGCCCCATTGGCATTGGCCAAGGTGTGTTGAGCACCTTCAGAAGAGTCGGTGCCTAGCCTCTGTGGCCTGCCAGCGGCCCACACCACGGGACAGCCGAGTGGACCAAACCCAAATCTGGGACTCTTGACATCCCTTCGTCCCTGTTTCCTCATCTATAAAACAAGACTAGAAACGATAAAAACAATGATAAAAATTAAACAAATTCAGGGCCCAGCAAGGTGACATGGTAGTTAAAGATACTAGATTCCCCCATGGCTGACAGCAGTTCGAGTCCTGGACCCGATGGCTTGCTCTCTCGCTTTCCCTTCCTGGCACTCTCTCTGTGTCTCTGTCTGGTCAAATTAAAAAAAAAAAAATAGTAACAAATGGAATTCAATAAATAATTTTTTCTTACATAATAAGCCAATTCCTACCTTGCAGTCTGGCTGTGACGTATGTCACTTGAAACACTGGCACACAGTAAGTGCTTAATAAAGACTTATTATTTATGGACACGAAGTAGGGAGACTGTGAAGGGATGACTCACGGTGTCCACAGTTAACAGTCGGACGGTTGTCGGTCTGCTCCTCCCCGCAGGGGCGTAGATCGGAGGAGTGGCTAGCCATGTAGGAACAGTTCACCAGAAGGCTCCCTGGGCCTTTGGAGACGATTAAAAAATGCCAGGTATTTCCCCACGATAAGGTCAAGCCTTACGTAAGTAAGAAATAGACAGCAGTTTTGCATTTCGCTGCTTGAATGAAATGGCAGTTACATAACAGGCTGCAACCACGCAGATGGGAACAGAGGCAAGGGTGGGAGAGAGGGTGCTTGGAAGACGCGTTAGTGCAGGCGCGAAGGGCACGATGGAGAAAGTTCACGGCAGCATCTTCCCCGAGCTGGGGTTTGGGAGACCCACACAGGCGCTCTGCCTCTGCGTGCCGGCTGGAGGGTGGGCAGGACAGGGCCTGACATGTGCTGCCAGTCTCACACCCATGGGAGGGACGAAAGGTTGCCTTCCATCAGCCACGGTGCCAGTGTGTTCTTACCCACCGGTAGGTTTTGAAGCTGGAAGTGAGATTACATCAGTCTAAAGTGACACTAAGCTGAATTAATCTCTGCGATTATGTTTTTTTAATCAAACTTCTGTAAAATACTCGACTTCGAGCGTTGCCCGAGCATCCCCTCCCCGTACCCTGTTGCCCACTTTCCCTGTCTGAGGCTTCAGACCCAGGGTGCATTTTCCAGATTCCCAGTTCAGGAGAGCCCTGAAGGGTGTCTGCGAGCAGGTGCCAGTGGCTTATTTATATTGGGGGTGGGAGATGCTAGTCCATGAGCATTTTCCGACTGGCGCAGTATGCCAGCCGCTGAGGAATTAGATTGCCCTCTCTGAGCTGTGTAATAGCTCTTCCAAAGGGGATTGGCCGGTGCAAATAGGCTGCTTGGTGTTCATCACACAGGCTCATTTAAAACAAACAAACAAACAAACAAAACCTTTATTTATTTATTTATTTTAATTTGACCAGAGAGGAACAGAGTGAGAGAGAGAAAGTGAGAAAGCAAGCCGCCAGGTCCAGGACTCGAACTGTGGTCAGCCATATGGGCGTCCAGCACCCTTAACCACCTTGCCACCTGCTGGCCCCCAGGCTCACATTTTTAGAGACGAGAGAGCCTATTCGTTTCTGGAACCATCTTGAGGCCAACCATTATCCCCGTTTCCAGGAGTGGCCAGAATAGCTCAGCTGTGACCGAAGTATGTTGGAAATGATGTTCAAGCCGGGGGCTTTTAGATCCAGGGGTGGGGAGGAGTCAGGAAGGGACGCCGCCAGCCAGGCCAGGCTGCAGGGTTTTGCTCTGCCTCAGCACTCAGCAGCCTGCTATTTGCCATTGCGAGAAGTTCCTGTGGAATGAGTCCCTGGGAGTGGACGGAGCCCAGAAAGCCTTATTAAGTTGGGATCTATAATCTTACCTCTGGGTCGTTTAAAATAAACACTTGAAAAAATACTTGCATATGAGAGCAAAGCTTGGAATGACCACATTCTTCCCAGTTGCTGAGGCGTGTGGGGCCTCAGAACGCTTATGTGTGGCTGAGTGGCAGACAGCAGTAGGCAGGCGGCCTTAGCTGCTGCCACCGTGGTAGGACGTGGACCGTGCTGTGTCGTAGGGAAGGCGACGGCCCTAACACAGCCTCACTGACCACGCATATGCGAGGCGTTGATTTGAATACCAAACTGAAATGTTTCTGAATAAAATTATTTAAATGATTTTGTTTTATTTTTAGAGAGATTTTTGCTGTAGGGCGTGTATGCTTTCCAGAGAGACAGAAAGCAAGAAATCACCCCCCAGGGGGGATGACCACGCCATAATCCCTTCTCTTCCATTCTCCTCTTGGTATTTGGGCATGCATGCACATGTACCTGGCGTGAGTTTTAAGCCACTGGATCCAGGACTTGAAACGTGGTCGACTACATGGGAGTCCAGCAATGTAACTATTACACCATCTTTTTTAAAAATTATTTATTTAATCCCATTTGTTATTATTATTATTATTAATTTGACCAGAGAGAGACAGGCAGAGACAGAAAGGGAAAGTGAGAAAGCAAGCTGCCAGGTCCAGGACTAGAACTATGGTCAGCCATGTGAGAATCCAGTGCCCTCAACCACCATGCCACCTGCTGGCCCCCGACCATCTGCTTTTTAAAAAGACTTTTGGGAGTCTTCGCTTCCAAGATGACAGGGAAAAGAAGGAACGACGGCTGTGGCAAAAGGGGCCGTGGCCGCGTGCAGCCTGTTCTCTGCACAGACGTGCCCGGTGCATCCCCAAGTTCAAGGCTATTAAGAAGTTCGTCATCTGAAACACAGTAGAGGCTGCGACCTTGGGGACATTTCCAAAGCAAGTGTCCTCAGTGCCTATGCAGGCCCCAAGCTGGGCGTGCAATTACATCACTGTGTGAGCTGTGCCATTCACAGGAGGGTGGTCAGGAACTGATCGTCACGAGGCTTAGGAGGCCTGAACACCCCACCCTGACTGAGACGTGCAGGTGCTGACCCACGCCCTCCACGAAAGCCCATGTAAGGAGCTGAGTCTGAGAACTGAAGAATTGTCCTCAGGGACAAAAAAGAAACTGCATATTATACTTTACCCCAAAAAGGGACTTAGCATGTTTGAGAACAAGAAGGCAATCTTGGAGAAGAAAAATAAAAATATAACCGAACAACTGTAAAATGTAGTAGAAGGGCTGGAGAATGAAATCAGGGAGTTTCTTGAAATGAGAAGATAAAGGGATAGAAAAGAAAAAGATAAAGGTACAGAAAGAAAATATGAAATAGTAAATTAAAAACTTTTTTTTTTTTTTGAGAGGTTTTTGCTATGGGGCACGTGCACTCGCCAGAAAGACAGAGAGAGGCAGACAGAAAGCGAGAAATCATCCCCCAGGGGGGATGACCACGCCGCAATCCCTTCTCCTCCATTCTCCTCTCGGGATCTTGGGCACGCACGCACACGCGCCCGGTGTGAGTTTAAGCCACCGGGTCCGGGACTCGAATCACAGTCGACTACGTGGGAGTCCAGTGACGTAGCCATTACACCGGCTGCTGGTCCCTAAAAAATCTTTTTAAGTGGCACATTCGGTACATGGCTCACAGGAACTTGAAGGAGAAAGAGCAGTATCCAAGTGTGTGAATGGTGGCACACCACCAAAGCCCTGATCAGATCTGGACTCTCTGTCTTGAGATTCCTTGTCCAAGTATGTCCTTTCTGTCCACTGGCAGGTGACCGGAGTGTCTGCTGCCAGAGTTATACTAAGTTTCCGATGAGGTTAGAAGGCTAAGCGGGGGTGTGTACCTCATAACAGGAAGAGAGCAAAGAGGAAGGAAGGAAGGAGAACATCCCCTTCAGAGATGGATTTAGAAAACAGTTTGCGACTTTGTTACTGAGACAGCTCCAGGGAGATGCTGTCTGCGTGTGCCAACCAGCTGAATATGGCATCAGACATTGATGCCCCTTCCTCACCCTCTGCGGCCTGCCTGAGAAGACTCAGCAGCGTGTCCCTCTCTAGAGAGTTGACCGTGGGCACTCCAGGCTCTCGCATCCCTCCACCTGCTCCAGATTGGGTTGGGATGTGGTCCCAAGGGCTCCAGGCTGACCGGACCTGGTGATCTGCCTGGAGAACATAGAATGGACCGGATTTCCCTCCATCCTTACCGCCCACCCAGAAGGGAACCTCCCCCCTCCCTTCACCATTGCCGACTCCTGGTGCTTTATCACAAGTCCAAGGCCTACTCCAGACCAGAATCATCCGTGTCTGGGCTCACTGTGTCTGGCTGTCATCAGACCACCCAGAGCCCAGTGGTATTCAGGCAGCCATTCACCTCTCTGCTCTACTTCTGTGGGCCAGCACTGTCTGAAAAAGTGGCTGTAAAAGGAAGAGCCTGTCTCCTCCTCCGCACAGGTGTGCAGGGCGCCGGGCCAGCCGCAGGCCGGGACACAGCTGTTTGTGTCAACCAGGCTGCAGCAAGCTGACTCCCTCCTCTGCTCCAGCCAAGTGCCCTTTATAGTGGAAGCTACTGTTCTGAACCCCTAGTTGGGCAGGACCCCTCACACCTTGACTCAGTTGTCATTTAACCTGTTCATGGAAGCATTTTCCTTTGAAAAGAGTGTTTTTTATTTTTTAGGGAGTGAGTCACTTCAAAAAAATCTCGTTTATTACAGAAGTGATAGGTACTTGAAACAGACTGAAACAATTCAGAAGTATGTTAAAAAAGGATTGCCCACTACCCTAATCCCGTGCACAGAGGAAAAGGTGCCATATATGCATGTCTGTACAACTTTGTACAAGAGGTACATGTATGTATACATACATAGGTACAGAACTTCACAGATGCTGCACGTATGTGCTGGTGGTCCAACAAAAACGAAATCAGTGCAGCTTGGTTGCCTTTTCCGTTGACACATTATTATCGATGTCTTTCTATCAGAACTTACAGATCTACCTCATGCATGTCTGTACAACTTTGTACAAGAGGTACATGTATGTATACATACATAGGTACAGAACTTCACAGATGCTGCACGTATGTGCTGGTGGTCCAACAAAAACGAAATCAGTGCAACTTGGTTGCCTTTTCCGTTGACATTATTATCGATGTCTTTCTATCAGAGCTTACAGATCTACCTCACTCTCAGGGATGCTCTCTGTACTCACGCACCTCCAGTCATCTACCCAGGACCCTACTGATAAACATTTAGATTCTTCCAGACTTTCAAAATGAGTATCGGTGTTGCCCTTAACTCTAAGTCAGATAGACATACTGGGTCATTTCCCAGACACCCCGTTTACTTACTTTGTGACCTGTTAGCAGGTTATTGAAACTCTCTGTGCCCTGGTTTCCGATTTGTAAAACAGAAATGCAATTGTTCTTAAAGTATTCCTGTGAAAGAAAAGCTACGTGAGGTAATACCTGTGGGCACCCAGCATGTTGTCATGATGGTGGGTAGGTATTGGGCGCTTACTATCAGCTAGGCAGTGTGGGCAAACAGATGTCACTCTATTTTATGTGTTAGCCTTATGGCATATTTTCTTAAGATCTCTAAAGGCAAGGGACCAGCAGGTGGTATGATGGTTTTGTTGTTGGACTCCCATGGAGTCGACCGTGGTTCAGGTCCCAGACCCAGTGGCTTAAACTCACGCTGGGCACGTGTGTGAGTGCGTGCTCAAGATCCCGAGAGGAGAATGGAGGAGAAGGGATTGCAGCATGGCCATCCCCCCTAGGGGGTGATTTCTCACTTTCTGTCTCTGTCTCTCTCTTTCTGGCTAGCACACATGCCCTATAGCAAGAACTTCTCAAAACAGAAAGAGAAAAGAAAAATCTCTAAAGGCGAGTTAGTGCTCCAGCATCATTGTCATCCTCATCAGTATTAAAATGGCATTAGGTATTCCTTTGCATTTACTCCTCCAGGTAAATTTTAAAATCGTCTTTCCACCTACCTCCCATCAATATGACAAGAATTTTAAAAATCTAGTTGACTTTCTGAAGGGCGTCTCCACCTTTCCAGGTTGCCAGAGTAGAGGGACCCTTAGGCTTGAGTCAACAAGAACGAGATGTTCTCATGGGTTCCTCCCAGAGCCACGTGACCACGTGCTGTTCATTCAAGCTCTCCGAGCCAGGGCAGCTTCCCCACCTGCAAAGCGGAAGGGATGACCCTTACAGGAGTCGGGAGCTAGTCTACGGAAGCACTGGAGGTGCCAGACGGTGGTGCAGGGTAACACAACCAGGCCCACATGGGAGGGCTATGGGTTCGTGTCCTGAGACCTCTCTGTGTATGTGGGGCACGCATGTGTCCGCCCATGATCCAGGCTGGCTGAAACTGGCCTTGGATGGTGGCCCGAAGACCCTAAAAGGGTGCCTGTCTTTCTGTCCTCTGTCTTTATTTCTCTCTCGCTCAGAAAAAGTAGTAAATAAATCAACTTAAAGCAAAAATGCAAAGGAAGCCCTGCAACAGTGCCTGCTGCTTAATAAATCTTTAGTAAGTGCGCTTGCTCTGAGGCTAGCGTTTTCACTGTACCTCTGGTCCTTGGTCACCAGCACCATTCCAGGGCCGGCTAAGATGATCTCCAGTGAGGACAGTCTGTAAGCGCGAGAGCAGCGGCCAGCACGCAGGCTCAGTTCCAGAGCCCACGCTTCCTGTGCGGGGCGAGCTGAACATTTACAACCAGTGAGGATTAGCCAAAAGGGAGGGAAGGGAATTGGGACAAACACAGGCTGTTCCACTGTGCCGGCATGTGCCACCAGCCGTGGAGTGGACTTCCTGCTGCAGGACACAGCTGACCTTTGGAGAGTCACTGTCTGGGTGAGGCTGCCCTTTAGCAGGACAGAACACAGCTGTTGTTTAGATGCCGGGGGCCGGTTACTCCCTGGCAGCCAGCTCGGGATGTTGCAGTTTGGAAAACAGTCTGCTCCTAGGCTTACGGAAGGCCAGAAGGGAAGCATGAAGGGCATCTTTGTGTCCCCAACAGATTGTTTGGCCATCCTCCTTTGCACAAAAATGAGCACTTACCAAAACTTTAAAACGTATTAAGAGAACTCAAAAGTTAGAGCAGATGTGCGCGAGATCACACTTCCAGAACTCTCCGGGGAACTATTTCTGGACGAGCGAGTCCAGCCAATGTGTTCATTCAGGATGAGAATGCTAATGCAAATATCGACTCAGTCTCAGCCTCTGTGGTTAAAGTTCTAGCTTCAATGTGTCCTTTCAGGAGACTCTCGTCTCTCTGTTGTTTTTTTCTTTATACCTAATAATTTGCTCACCTTTTGTTTTGAACTCTCAGCAGGATTTTTCTTTTCTTCTTCTTCTTTTTTTAAATAAAGAATTATTTATTTAATTTTATTTATCCATCCATTTATTTTAATTTGACCAGAGAGAGGCAGAGAGAGTGTGAGGGGAACTGAGAAACCAAGCCGCCAGGTCCAGGACTTGAACTGTGGTTGGCCATGTAGGAGTGTCCAGCGCCTGAACCACCACGCCACCTGCTGGTCCCCTCTTCTTCTTCTTTTTTTAATGGTCAATTCTGCATTCTTTTTCTAAATCTGAATAATGTTTAG
>NW_006206439.1:647645-663287 GCF_000334495.1 Tupaia belangeri chinensis | reverse complement strand
AAATATAACTATTCCTTCATTTTTTTAATGTATGAAAAGAAATTTTGAAAGAAATTTTATTATTTCATTACGTGATCTGTTAGTGAATACACTACATGAGGTTTTCTTAAATGACAATGAAGCATGTTTCTGATTCCGCTGAGAACCTCAATGTCACCTGTCTTGGAGGGACCGGTTTCTTACAACGTCTGTGATACTGTCCGTGAGGATGCCAACAGTGCTGGGCAGTAAAGAACCTTTTGCTAGGTTGTTATATCATGAGTCCTTGTCCAAGGTGTTCACTTTCCTCTTCTAACCTGGATTCCAGCACTCGATCACGTGTTCTTTCGTCATTGTGCACAGGATCTGGTCTAGGGAGAGGTTCCGTGTGTTCATATGGAATGTCCACAGAAGGGTGGTAGAACACTATCTCATCCTGCCATCAGATGTCAGAGCAAGCTCCACTCTGCGGTTATAGTCACCTGGAAGAGGAGAACACATAGATTTATGACAAACACAGTATAAAAGCTCCATTTGGGGTCGGAAGGAAATGTTCGTTTCAAGATGGTTGTCTTTGAAATCACACATTTTATCGCTGCTACTGCCATGGTGAATCAAGAGGCTTCTTAGGTGGCACAAAAAAAGTTGTTCCGAAGAGAAATTGCTTTTAAAACCTGCTTAGACAAACTGCTTTTCAACCCTTGACAGCTCGTCACTGTGAGCTTGCTGTCTTGTCTCAATCCCTCGTCCTTCATTTTTATCCAGTGACGTAATCGTGGCAAAGGAGAGAGAAGAAGAGACAGGCGGGACAGCTCAGGCTAGGAGATATTAGGAATGTAGGTGATTCTCAGCCTTAGACCAGATTATATAGGAGTAATTTCTTGCCCACTGTTTAACATTAAAGGGAAAATGGGAAACAGATTGCTTTGTTGATTGTTTCCCCTAAGCTTACAAGATTATTTTAATTACTGCTAATTTGAAGGGGCACACAAGCACAGGTGCCTGATGTGGTTTTTTCAAGTCACCAGGTCCAGGACTTGAACCGGGTAATCGGCTCTGTGGGATCCAGCCACATCAACCACCATGCCATTGGCTGGTCCTAAATTACTGCTAATTTTTAAAGTTTGTATGAATTAATGTGCGAATAGTATATCAACTATTGGTATAAAATAAACAGTTTTGATTAAAAGATGTGACATTATATTAAGTATAATATTATACATTAAAATTAATGTATGTTTATTACTTGTCACTCTTTTTTTAGTTTTTGCTGTAGGGCATGTGTGCTCACCAGAGAGAGAGAGAGAGAGGGAGGGAGGGAGGAAAAGTGAGAAATCACCCCTTAGAGGGAATGGCCACATCACACTCTCATCTCCTCTTGGGATCTTGGGCATGCGTGCGCGTGCACACACACACACACACACACACACACACACATGCTTTGGCATGATTTCGAGCTACAGGGTCCCAGGACTTGAACTGTAGAGTTGTGGAATCCAGCTCCATGCCACTTACTGGTTCTCAACTTTATTTTTTTTTTTTTAGAATTATTTATATATTGTTATTATTATTATTTAATTGCTATAGGGCATGTGCACTCATCAGAGAGAATGAAAGCAAGCTGCCAGGTCCAGGATTCGAACTGTGAGAGTCCAGTGCCTTAACCATCACCCCACCTGGGCCCCTCACCTTCGTTTTTGAAGGCTTTTTCCCTGAATATGGAAGTCTGGGTTGATTTTTTTTTTTTTTTTTTTTTTTGCGGGCAGTATTATGCTATTTCTGGCATCCTTAGTTTCTGACAAAAAGTTACTGGTTTAATTTTCATTCGAATCATTATTACCTTTATATAGCTGTAATTTTTTTCTGGCTGCTTTTAAAATTTTCTTCTCTTTATTCTTAGTTTTCTTGTGTTTTTCTTGCTTGGAGTACATAGAGGGTTTTCTGTTTGTTTGTTTGTTTGTTTGTTTGAATTAGGTTTTTGCCATAGGGCACGTGTGCTTGCTGGCGAGTAGAGAGACAGAGAAAGGGAAAATGAGAAATCACCTCCCCCCAGGAGCAATGGCCATGCTGCAGTCTCTTCTTCTCTTGGGATTTTGGGCATGCATGCACACATGCCTGGCATGATTTTCAAGCCTCCAGGTCCAGGACTTGAACTGCAGTCAACCATGTTGGAGTCCAGCATCTTAGCTACCATGCTGGCCCCACTGCAGAGCTTCTTGAATCTGTAAGTTCGCTGAATCTCTTTTCTTTTCTTTTCTTTTTTTAAATTTGCTATAGGTACGTGACTCACTAGAGAGAGATTTAAAGAGAGAGAGAAAGCACCTCTCCTGAGGGGGCGGCCATGCCACAGTCCTTTCTCCTCTTGGGACTTTGGGACTTTGGGCATGCATGCACATATGCCTGGCATGTTTCTCAGACTGCTGGGTCTGAGACTCAAATCATGCAGTTGGCCACGTGAGATTCAGCCACCTTAACCACCACGCCACTGGATGGCTCATCAAATTTCTTGTGTCTGCAAATTCGAAGAATTTTCAGACATTATTTCTTCAGATAGTTTTTTGTCTCATTCTCTATTGTCTCTTCTTCTGGGACAATTTCACCTACGGTAGACTTTTGATGTTATTTTATAGGTCTGAGGTTCTGTTTATTTTTTCTGAGTATGTGTATGTGTGTGTGTATATGTATATATATATATATGTGTGTGTGTGTGTGTGTGTGTGTGTGTATATATATATTTTTTTTTTCTCTCTCTGGTCTTCAGATTAGATAATTCCTGTTGGTTTATCATCAAGTTCACTGATCCTTTCTGTCATCTCTGTTCGGTCAAGCTCATCCAGTGATTTAAAATTGTTTTCATATGCTGGTGGGGCTGGATATCATGCAGCAGTAAAATGTGATGCTTTGGGAGACTGATCCACATGGGTAGGTTCTAGGTTTGTGTCTGGAAACCCTGAATCACACTTGGTGTTGCATGCCTCCAATCTGGGGCCGGTTCAAACCGGGGGCAGATTGTAGTGTCAGGATTCTGTTGGGGACACTATCTCTCTTTCTCTTTAACCCATGGAAGAAATACATAAGTAAACTTAAAATAATTCACAAATTGTATTTGAAAATTCTAGAACTTCTGGTTGGTTTCCTCTTATAGTTTCCATCTCTCTGTTAAGATTTCCTGTTTAGCTCCTATATTCCTTTATGCCAGTGAGTATAATTACAATAGCTGCTTTAAAAACGTTTATCTGCTAATGGCAACATTTGAGTTATCATGGGATCTCTGCTGACTGAATTTTTCTTGAGGATGGGTTACATTTTTCTATTTCTTTATACACATGCTCCCCAGTTTAGATGATTCCATTTACTTTATGTCACAAAGGTGCAAAAGTGATACACGTTCAGTAGAAACAATACTTCAAATTAGTAGTTGAAATGTGTCTTCAACTTTAGTATTTTCAACTTACATGGGTAGTCAGGCTATAACCCCCCCCCGTAAGTCAAGGAGCATCTGTATGTTGAATAATTTTGGATCATACTTTGAGCATTGATTATATTATATTGTGGAGACTATGGATTCTATGAAGGGACTTCAAAAAGTTCATGAACATGCGGGAACCAGCAGTTAGCGTAATGGCTATGTCGCTGGACTCCCACGTAGTCGACTGCGGTTCGTGTCCCGGACCCGGTGGCTTAAAACTCACGCCGGGCGCGTGTGCGTGCGTGCCCAAGATCCCGAGAGGGATCTGTGTCTCTGTGTCTCTCTCTGTCTGTCTGGCGAGCGCACGCCCCCTACAGTGAAAATCTCTCCAAAAAAAAGTTCATGAACATGGAATTGAAAGATAAAAAATATTAACTTTATTTTTAAATTACTATTATTATTATTTTGCTAGAGGCTGTGTGTAATTGCCAAAGAGATGGAGAGGGAAAGTGAGAAAGCACCCTCCCATGGGGGATGGTCACTCTGCAGTTCCTTCTCCATTTCTCCTTCTGGGATGTAGGGCATGCACACACACATACTCAGAGTTTTTTCAGGCCACCAGTCCAGGACTCGAGCCTTTCAGTCGGCCATATGTGATCCAGCTGCTTTAAGCACCGTGCCACTGGCTGGCTTAAACTTTACTTCTTAACATAGGCTTTGTCAAACTTAAGAAATGTTTGTAAGCAGTGACACCAGCCCTTTAGCCCATGCCTGAAGAACCTAGGATCCTTGGGACCAGCAGTTAGCATAATGGCTATGTCGCTGGACTCCCACGTAGTCAACAGCGCTTCGAGTCCCGGACCAAGCAGCTTAAACTCACACCGGGCGCGTGTGCGTGCGTGCCCAAGATCCTGAGAGGAGAATGGATGAGAAGGGATTGTGGCGTGGCCATCCCCCCGGGGGTGATTTCTCGCTTTCTGTCTATCTCTCTGTCTGTCTTGCTAGCGCACGTGCCCTATAGCAAAAACCTCTTCAAACAAACAAACAAACAAAAAAGAACCAAGGATCCTGGAAACTAACCTTGTCAGCGCAGCCTATTTTACATTATTAACGGAAATAAGTTTTATTTAAGATTTTTATAATTAGGAAACCAAAAAAGTCGAAAGGAACCAAATCAGGACTTTAAGGTGGATGCCCAGTAATTTCCTACCAAACTCTCACAAAATTGCCCTTGTTTGATGAGAAGAGTAAGTAGGAGCCTTTGTCACTGTTGAGAAGGCGAAGCTTTTCCAGATATTTTTCTGCTGATTCTTTGTCTAGCTTTCTCAAGATACTCTCATAATAAGCAAATTTCAGCATTCTTTGGCCTCCAGAAAGTTAAGCAAAATGCCTTGAGCATGCCCCCAAACTGTTGCCATGACCTTTGCTCCTGACCCGTCTGCCTTTGCTTTGACTGGACCACTTTCGCCTCTTGGTAGCCATTGCGTTGATATGTCTTTAGGATCATACTAGTGAGACTGGGTTTCATCTACTGTTAAAGTTCTTGCTTCACAGGACCAGCAGATGGCATAGTGTTTGTGTCGCTGGACTCCAGTGTAGTAGACCATGGTTCAAATCCTGGACCTGGTGGTTTGGAACTCATGCCAGGTGCGCGTGTGTGTATACCCAAAATCTGGAGAGAAGAACGGAGGAGGGGGATTCCAGTGTGGCCATCCCCTCTCGGAGGTGATTTCTTACTTTCTGTCTCACTGTAGCAAAGTTCTATCTTTAAAAAAAAAAATTCTTCAGCATTTTGATCCCATATATTTAACTTTTTAAAAACATATTTTAAAAAAATATTTAATTTTATTTATTATTTCACTATTTATTTTATTTACTCATTTATTAATTTCACCAGAGAGACACAGAGGGCAGGGGGGAGCAAGAAAACAAGCCACCAGGTCTGGAACATGAACCAAGGTTGACCATGTGGGAGTCTCCAGCGTCTTAACCACCTTGCCACCTGCTGGTCCCTATTATTAATTTGACCAAAGAAGGAGCGAGGGGGAAGGTGAGAAAGCAAGTCACCAGTTGCAGAACTTGATCTGCAGTCGGCCATGTAGGAGCCCAGTGCTTTAACCACCATGCCACCTAGGGGGCCCCTGATCCCACTTATTTAAAATTTCCATGGCAAAGTCTGCTCCCGTCTCTAGCTGGTCTGTGTGCTACAGTTTTGATGCCTACTGAACAGAAATCTTGCTCAACTTTAATTCCTCAGTCAGAATTGTGTAAGCCAAACGAATAGAAATGGTGGTGGCATTGGGTATTGTTTCTGCTGTGACTCGTCAATCCTCTTCACTTGGGGCACGAACCAGGTTAATATTTTCCTCACGAACTGATGTGGATGGTCCACCACCACAGGCATCTTCAGTGTCATCTAGTCCCTTGTGAGAAAGAAATGATCCACTTCTAAACTGCTGATTTCTTTGGGATATCGTCCCCCACAAACCTTCGATAAAATAATCAGTGATTTTTCCATCCTCCCATCTAAGCTTCACCATGATTTGGGTTTTTATTTGAACAGAATTCGTGGTGCTCTGAGAGGGGTTCTTTTCAAACTGCTGTCTTACCCTTCTTAGCACCCCAAGCTAGATCCCATCCGGACATGTTACAACAACTTAGTACGAGCTTATTTTGGTGCTGAAACATTTTTAAATCCTTGCAATCTTTTTATAATACTCATTTTCCATGAGCTTTCCGAAGGCACCCTCATATTCCTCTGAAGAGGGTTTGTTTTTTGGGTGGGGGGAGGCAGGGGGAAGGTTGTTGTTTGTTGTCGTTTGTTTTGTTTTGTTTTGTTTTTGGCCCTAGCCAGCAATTAGCTTGCTTGGACTAAAACCACAGACTCTGTCTTTTGGCCAATTCTTGGCTCAGTGATTTTTCTCCTTAATTAGGTTGCTTGGAGTGTGCCCCAGGCAAGTGTGATTCAGGAACTGGCCAGAGATTTGGACAGTTTCCCACAGAATTTGGGGCTCTCCTTTTCTGACTCTCTGCTTTCTGGGTTCCCCTGTATGTTCTAGTGGCTGTGGTTGTCCCCACAGCTGTTCATTAAGGACTGTGTGCTCAAGCGTGGCCCTGAACCTAGCCTGACACCAGGTGAAAGCCATCAACTTGAGGAACACGAGGTTGCTGTCCATCCTCCTCCTTTAGGGAGTTAGTTCTTCTGTTTTGTCTAGCGTTTATGGTCGTTTTCTCTAGGACATTCAGTCTCGTGTGGCAAACCCGGTCCATGCTGGGAAAAATCAAAACAGTAGTTTGATTTATAGGGTAGCTGTTTACTCAGGTCCGTGTATTTGCCAAAACTTACTGAATATATTCTTCCGATTTGGACACTTCGTTGAGTGTTTTACCTCAAAAGAAAAAAAAAATAATTTTGTAATGTCAAATCCATGCTGAATTATTGAGGGAGGGAAAATAATAGCTGTAGTTTATGTTGAAATATCTCGGAAGGCTTGGGTAGATGGGTGAATGGCTGGAATGGCTATGGGTCATAATAAAGTACGGTAAAATGTTGGTGGTAGAATCCCCTGGCCTTGAATATACTCTGTTCTCTGAAAATTCTTGTCAGACTAACCTGGTGGTTAAGGGAGCCAGGTCCCACATGGCTGACCATGGTTCGAATCTTGGCCCTAGCAGCTTGAAAACCAGGATGGAGAAATGGAGAAGGGATTGAGGTGTGACCACGCTCTTTCTCCCTCTCTGTCTGTCTCTCTCTGGTGAACACAAGACTCTTAGGTATTATGTATACTAAAATATATATAAATAAATGAGAAAATGTTCATCCTAAAACGTTCAGAAGAGGAGCCAGCAGGTAGCATGGTGGTTAAGGTGCTGGACTCCCACATGATTGACCGTGGTTTGAGTCCTGGATCTGGGGGCTTGCTTTCTCACTTTCTCTCTCTCTCTCTGGTCAAATGAAAATTAATTAATTAATTAATTAATTAATTAATTAATTAATTAATTAATTAATTAATTAATTAATTAATTAATTAATTAATTAATTAAAGAATTCTTTTTTAAAAATGTTGAGAATAAAAAGTGAGGGGAAAAGTGTGTTTTTTAATTTCATGCACACAGAATCATTGAAATGCAGTCAACTGAGCCTTCATTAAGATTTGCTTTTGCACACAGGCAAGATATATGTGTTAGGAACATATTTTTCCCTCAGTTTCTTAAAAGCTACTATAAGCAAAATATTGTGGGAAATTAATTAATATGAATCAGACGTTTTCACTGTGCTCACACCACAGCTTGGGAGGCTGGAAATCTCACGGGAGGCCCAGGTTTAGTTTCTGGGCCAACTTGAACATGCCAGGCCTGGCGGTGCACACCTGTAATCCCAGCTAGCTGGGAGGCTGAGGCAGGAAGATCACAACATAGTAAAACCCTGTCAGAATGCCTCTCTGTCCTTCTCATAAAGGAGGAGGAAAACACACACACACACACACAAATAATTGCAGACTATACGCATTCTAAGAGGGGCACAGACAAGTTGTATGTGCTTGGTTGTTGGAGAAGTCATGATTCATTTTTGCATAGAAAAGCACAGAAAAACACATCATGACTTCCGGCAACTCAGTATTTTTAGGGGAGTAAGAGCACTTTAGGTTAGAAGAACTATGGCGGCTTCATGGGAGAAAGGTTGTCTTGGGGATCTACAGGACAGAGAACTTCAAAAGAGGAGAGATTATCCCAGGTGCCAGAAGAAGCTTGTCTGGAGTGCTGTGGAATAAAGCTGGAAAGGTGGGACCAGGGTCCCGAAGACCGCATTTGGTTTTTTTTTAAAATTTTCAATAGATAGGTCGAAGGCACTGTGTCTTTGAGCAAAGATGGGAGATGAATGCTTCGATTCAGTTATTTCTGTAGGAATTTGGCCCCCGCCCTTCTTTCCCTCACCACGAGGCTTTTTCCAAGCCTCTTTGCCCTAGGTGGGCTCTCCACGTCGGGGCTTTACCTCGAAGGAGATGAACTAGAAGATCCCTCCGTCCTCCCAGTTCCAGTGATCTGTGATCAGATGGCTGCTTGAAAAAGTCATTCCTTGAACAGATGAAATTTTTCCTCTCGCAGTGTTGTCTTGCGGTGTGAGCCAGCTCTGGCTTCATGGGGTCCGGATTGTAGTGCTCGGTATGTTACAAACTCCACATTCAGAATGTACGCACTCAGAGCCGTTGCTGCGTGGCGATGTTGCTTTCCACAGAGCTGCAACAGTCCAGGCTGTTCGACTTTCACATTATGACGAAGTGTCTGATTGTGTTGTGAATAAGCTAAACTCGGTGGGGAAAACAGGGGAAGCTGAGGACATCACTCTCATGTGGGGCCTAGCAGTTCTGCAGGTATTGCACATAATTCAGAACCTCCCACTGCAACGTGATCCTCTTCACAGGACGCTTAAATCCTTCTGCTAATTCCCAGAGGCAAGGAAGTAGGCTCTTGAAGTCGAATGGGACAACACCGTAGCTGTCTTTCATTGAGACAGAGAGAGAGCGGGAGGAAGCATCCCCTATGTGGAACGGTCACACTGCAATCCCTCCTCCTCCATTTCTCCCTCCTTCAGGATTTGGGCACACGTACACACACACACACACACACACACACACACACACACACGTGCCTGGCATGTTTCTCAATCCATTCTGGGCCCAGACTCAAATCACAGAGCCGGCTGTGGGATCCAGCTCCTTTAACCACGAGGTTGGGGGGAGAGCGTGCCCCCACTGGGACTTGGCCGTGCTACACTCCTCACTCCCCCCCCCACAGGGTTTTGTGCACACAGGCAGATGTGCCTGGTGTGTTTTCAAGGGGCCTAGGCCAGAATTGCGACCGTGGACAGCCATGCATGACCTGGCTCCCTTCACGCCACTCTTAATAACTGTATTATGAAGCCTGCTGTACACATTCTGTTCTTGCAAAGACTTTCTTACTGCAGGCTTTGGGTCATCGTTTCGTTATTGCTAATGTAATCAATGTTTTCTTTATCGCGATAATAAAAGTTTCAAACAATGTATCCAGTGATGAACATTAACCTTCCCATCTCTAAGCACCCATGTCTAGGTGGACGTCAGCTTGTGTTGAGTGAAGGCAAGAGGATAGAAACCGCGGGGGTCTTGTCTGTCTGTCTGGTTTCCAGACCACTGGGATCAAGCGTGCAATGCGAGAAGGGGACGATAGGCCAAAAAGGCATGTGGGGAACACAAACTCACTGAGGGAAACACCGCAAGAAGAGTAGCCTTGAACACTCCCATTGTTAAGTTTGTCCTTGCCTCTGTGTCTGATGACAGGCTTAGACTCAGGCCTGGAGACGCAGGTCCGGCCTCTGCGGAATGCCCATCCTGAAGAGCTCTGTTGCAGGGAACACGTATTTCCTGGCTTTCATTCACTTTTCATTTTATTGGGGGCCACACCATGTCCCGATGGCATAAAAACCATGTGAACACAAAGCCACACCTCTCCGAGTGTCTCTGAGAACCAGTAGGGGTGATCATTCATGTTTACTGATGGAATGAATCCAGGATACTTTTAGAAGTTCCTGGGTCGTTTACAAAGAGTCTTCTCTCCGGGAACCCTGGAGGGAGGGATGTCAGATCAGAGCTGCTTCAAAGAGTAAGTCTCTCTCCTAAGCACATACATCCCATGGCAAAAATTTTTAAAAAGAAAAAAGAGAGTAAGGACGTGCCCCTAGGCCCAGCCCCCAGTGAAGGGAGGAAGGTGCTTTTCCTGCACTGGGAAGAGAGGGGTGCTGCCAGACCTTCTCCGTGGTAGTAATTCTGCCCTGAGGCCCGGCAGCTTGGCACAGTGATGGTGCGGTACCCTGCAAGGCCAGCTGTGGGTTCAGATCCTTGGGTTGGCCTGGAGACACACTGGGGTGTACGTGGAGCCGCAGAGGACTGGGGGAAGGGCATTGCAGCAAGAATGAGGACCTGTCGAGAGTGCACACACATGCTCTCTGTCATTACAAAATAGTACATTGCGGGGATCAGCAGGTGGCGTGGTGGTTAAGGCGCTGGACACTTGCACATGGCCGATCACGGTTTGAGTCTTGCACGTGGTGGCTTGCTTTCTCACTTTCCCTCCCTCTCTCTGTGTGCGTCTCTCTCTGGTCAAATGAAAGATAAATGAATGAATAAAATTAAATAAAACAATTCTTTAAAAAACAACACATTGCGCGGAGATGCGTGCTTCCTGGCTGTAAGCAGACTGCTTGTTTTGGAGCCACATAATCCTGCCCAAATACTAACAGGTATCACGTCGAACCGTTGGAAATCGTTCTTTTGCAGGTGCAGGAAGTTTAACTATTAGTGATACCAGGTGGTTGACCTAACAATAGCAACGGCAATATTACTACTGTTACCAATCCAGTGCTTACTGTAAGGCCACATGAAGGGCTTCACACACGCTCCCACCGACTCCCATTATAGACAATGCGCTACGGAGGGCTAGCTTGGCTCACAGGTCACGGGTCAGCCGGCAGTATTTCCCGAGGACCCGCTCGGTGCCAAGGGACCTACGACAACGAATGGGGCAGAGCTCTCGCCCTTCCAGGCTTTACTATCAGGGGGACGGGCAGGCAGCAACAAGTGAGCCGAAGATGAGTTAACTCGTTCCGTACAGTTCACGTTCGGTCTCGGAGGGTAGGAAACAGGGAAACTGTGAGAGAAGATACAGTGCGAGCCGACTGTTGTATGCAGCCAGAGGTGCCCGGACTTATCTTGGGGAGAAGTCTCTGGGAGAGGCTCTGCTCAGGAACATTCTAGCAAAGAAAGCAGCACATGCCAAAGACGTGCAGGAGGGAGATGCTTGGTGTGACCCAGGAGCCTCCAGGAACCCAGCGAGTAAATGAGGAGGGAGCGGGTGAGCTTGGAATGTGAGCAGGGGCCAGGCTGTTACACAGAGGGCCACACAGGCCCTTCCGTTTGGACACATGGGGTTGGAGATAACTGGGACTTCCAAGGAGAGGTGCAGAGTAGGCCGTGAAGTCCTGAGCTGGAACCTAGGAGTCTTGACGAGAGAGAGAAGTTTAAACCCACCGGCACAGGAGAATGGAGCAGCTCACCCAGGGAGAGTCAAAACCCCTGAAGATTATAATTTTTTACGATTATCACTACCACTTCGATCATGAAGTGATATTTTGTGCCTTCAGTAGCCAGCCTGCCCCAAAGCCCCTGGAGGCCAAGATGCTATGGTCTGTGGTGTAGTCACTGTCCTCACCAGAGGGGTCTGAGCCGAGGGGGAGCCCTTCCATTGGTCTATGGTGTAGTCACTGTCCTCACCACAGGGGTCTGAGCCTAGGGGGAGCCCTTTCATTGGTCTATGGTGCAGTCACTGTGCTCACCAGAGGGGTCTGAGCTGAGGAGGAGCCCTTCCATTGGTCTACGACCCAGTCACTGTCCTCACCACAGGGGTCTGAGCCGAGGGGGAGCCCTTCCATTGGTCTACGACCCAGTCACTGTCCTCACCACAGGGGTCTGAGCCAACAGGGAGCCTTTCCATGCAAGAGCTGGTGACTCAGGACCTGGACCATGCCCGTGCTGTGGTTAGAGGCAGAAATGAGAACAAGTCTGGCTGCTTCCTGGAGTTGGGTGTTGAGACCCTGCGAGACCGAGCCTTCGGTCATGTGCTGGGGTGGCGAGCAGGCCATGGGAAGCTTCAAGTCTGAGCCGAGAAGCTGAAGACAAGCTTTAAATGAAGGCACGAGGGTCAGACAGAATAGTAGACCGGAAAGAGGGGAGGCCGGGGTGCTGCAGGTGTACCGAGAGGCAAGGCCTCAGGGTCTGGGTCCTTGAAGACTCCAGTGTGAGTCACAGGTCAGAGGCAGTTGTCCTCGAGTATTGAAAAGTCAGATGTAGTTGTCACGTGTGTGGGCCCTGGAATGACGCTCTCGAATGCAGCTCTTAACTTTGCTACTTACTCTCTAATATTGGGTGAATCATTCAGATGGTCTGTGCCTCAGTTTTTTCATCTGTAAAATGGGAATAAAACATTGAGTATCCTTTATCCAGAATTCTTGGGACCAGAAGTATTTTGAACTTTTTTTGGATTTTGGAATAGCTGAATATATTTTGGGACCCAGCCTGAAAATGAAATTCATTTATCTTTTATATACACCTTAATCACATGGCCTACAAGTAATTTTTATTTTGGAGAGAATTTTTGCTATAGGGCGTGTTTGCTCACCAGAAAGACAGAGACAGAGAGACCGAAAGTGAGAAATCCCCCCCCCATGGTGGATGGCCATGCCGCAATCCCTTCTCCTCCGTTCTCCTCTCGGGATCTTGGGCACGCACGCACACGCGCCCAGCGTGACTTTAAGTCGCTGGGTCCAGGACTCGAACCATGGTCGACTACATGGGAATCCAGTGACATAGACTAACTGCTAGTCCAGCGACTAACTGCTGATCCCTGCCTAAAAGTAATTTTATACAATATTTTGTATCACAGTCTTTGACTCCAACCTCTCACACAAGGTCTGATGTGGCACTTCCCACTTGTGGTGTCCTGTTGGCACACAATATTTTTGATTTTGGAGCATTTCATATATTGGGTTTTTGGCTTAGAGAGGCTCAAATTGTAATGATACTTACCAACTTAATTCAGGTAAAGAGTTTTAGTCACTGAGTGAGACATAATAAACGCTCAAAAGTGTAAGGTATTATTATTTTACTTTTGTTTTAATTGTCAGAGGACACATACACTTGCCAGAGAGAGACAGGGAAACAGAGAGAGACAGGGAGACAGAGAGAGACAGGGAGACAGAGAGGGAGAGGGAGAAATCACGCCCCCAGTGAGGCAGGGTCAGACCACAGCCCCTTCCCTCCCAGCCCTCCACCCTATCAGGACTCGGGTATGCGTGCACACCGGCATGGCGTGTTTTTCAAGGCAGCAGAGCTGAGATTAAAACACAGTTGGCCATGTGGGATCCGCCTCCCTTATCCACTATGGGGCTATGGAGCCAACCCAGCTGTTGTTGTAAAAAAATAAGGAAACTAAGGAATCTCCCTTATAACCAGAGGAGAGACGTTTGCCAGTGAGAAGACTAAAAGTTAGAGAGGGTGAAGAACTGGACGACCAGCGTCTTTAATTATAGCGATATTGGATACAATTCCTGCTGTGAAAGTAACTGTGTTGCTGCCTTTGAGCTGAATGTGGAATGATTCCCCTGTTTAGAACCAAGGAAGGAAGGTCATGCCCTTGGCACCATTCTGGAGAGGAAGGCGTGGGTGTGAGCGAGGAGGAAGTGGAGCTGGGGACTGTAGGCCAGAGAATGTTGTACGTCTTCCTTGTGGAAACGGTTTAGGGACTGTCATTACAGGGGACAGAGGGCAGGACAGTCGGGAGGAGGGACTCTCGAGAATGAAGGTGTCCCGCCCCTGAGCTGATGTTCTTCAGATCAGCATTGCGGTTTTGCTGGATCGTCGCTCAAGTCACGACGTGCTTTTCTGTGCAAACATGTGTCATGACTTCTCAGACGGCTCATTAGACGAGTCTTTATTGTGATCGGTGAGGGTCCCTTTTATTTTTTAATTGTTTGCGTTTCATTGTTTTATTGTTTATTTACTATTCAATTTGACTAGAGAGACAGAGAGAGAGAGAGGGAGAATGAGAAGGCAAGCCACCAGGTCTGAGACTCGAACCACAGTCAGCCACGTGGGAGTCCAGCACCCCAACAACCATGCTACCTGCAGACCCCAAGTGAGCGTCCCTTTTAGACAGTAGAGGAAATGTTTAACCTCTATTGATGTAAAGATTTCAAGCAAAGAAGGGAACGTGTTCATGACAGATGTGACATTGATGTAAAAAAGTTATTTATAAAAAGTTTTCTAGTGGGGCTAATCCCATAGCATGGTGTTTAAACACTGCATGCAAACCTGGATTCTGCGTGGCTGGATTCTACAGTTCAAAGCCCTTCCCAGCAGCTTGACAATCATGCCAGGTGTGCATATGTGTCCAAAATCCTAACAGGATGGAGAAATGGAGGAAGAAAACACTGGTGTGACTGCACCTCATTAGGAGGTGATCTCTATATATATAGTCTGTGTGTGTTTATATATATATAAAATATTCTCTGTCTTCATATATAAACACACACATATATACTTTGTACATATATATGTATTTATATATATAAAAGATAAAGAATTATTTTCTTATAGTTATAAAAGGAACTTTAGAAATCTTTTAAAATATAGGAAAGTAGAAAGCCAAAGCCGTCCTCAATACCATAGCTTAAAGATATTCGTTTAATTCGCTTTTTAAGATGTTCCTTTTGCCTTTCTGTTAGGTCTTTGGGAAAATCATGACATATTTTTGTATGTTTTTTCTATGCAGAAGTTGCATCTTGACTCTCCTGACGACCCAATAGCTTTTCCTATCTGCATGTATGCATAATTACCATGAGGAGATCGTGGCGAATATGCCGCGTACTTAGCTTAATGTGCCAGCTCTTTTTTACATACCATGAGAATTTTCTCACGTTACTAAAAACCGTTAGAGAACATCATAGCTAGTGACTGCAGAACATTCATTCCAAACATAGTTACCAGTTTTAAAAAATTTTAAAGTACCTCACTGTTAGACATTTAAATAATTTTTAGTGTTTTCCTGTTTCAGAAGTGGCAGCATCCTTTGCTCCTGGAGACACTCTTGTGTCTGGGACATAGACTATGTGAGGGTTTGCCACCTTGTGACCTGACTGACCCTTCTCAGCCCCTCCCCAGGGCCTCCGACCTTCTAGGAATGCTCCAGAGAGACGTGGGTCCCGGTGAGAGGGGCAGGACATGAGCGCTCACCTCCACTGATCCCACCAGGGTCATTCTGGGGTCTGTTCCCCCAGCTGTTCTTCCCTGGGGGTTGGCATGTTCTAGGAATGAGCATCCATCCCAGCGCACAAGCTCTGCTCCCTGGAGCCCCGTTGGGCCAAAAGGCCCACACTTCCTTATTTTCTAATCTGCAGAAAGAGAGGCCCCTTGCTCTGAGTTCCCGTTTGCTGGGGTCTCAGGTACTAACGTAGGAGCTTCAAATGGCGTGGACCCCCTGCAGTCTGACCACCGTGGTTGCGCATCACTAATGGGCATTGCTGGGCTGTGTCAGGGGCACCGCGTGCAGCTTCTGTTCTGACAGCAGGAGGTAGGGACCCCCGCTCCAACAAGCTCAGGGTGGGGAGCGGCTCTGACATTGCGCAGACTCGCTTAGTCTCAGCCCCGCCCTGACGAGGAGGGGCA
>NW_006206439.1:644847-647614 GCF_000334495.1 Tupaia belangeri chinensis | reverse complement strand
AGGAATGCGTTCAGCTGCAAAAATCAGAAAACCCAACTGCGATGACCGCTTCTCGAGCACATAGACAGGGTGAGCGTCCTGGAAGGAGCCAGCCCAGGGCTCGAACGGAGCCGTCGGAGACTCAGCCTCTTGGCTTTCTACCTGCACTGTCCTTGCAAGTGGCCATTGGCCTCGTGTTTGCCAGACGGTCACTGCATGGCGAGGACTGTCTGAGTGGTCCAGGCAGGAGGAGTAGAGAAGGGGGAAGGGGCGGTTCCTGTATCCGGAGAACAGAAGGATCTTTTGAAACCCTCAGCTTCTGTCTCATTGGCCAGAATCGTCACATGGTCACCTCGCCATGAACCTGGGAGAAGTTTCAGCTGGGCTGAAACAGTGCCATCCCCAAAGGAATCAAGGAGGGGATGTGTGATGGGGAAGCCGTCCCCAGCGTCCCGGTCGGCCAGTCTTGTGTTTCTTTGAAGCTCAGTTTCCTCTGGTAGTCACATCTCCTATTCTGGTCAGGCTCGCTCTTTACCTTTTCTTTTGTTTTTTTTCTTAAAGAATCATTTTATCGGGAACCAGCAGTTAGCGTAATGGCTATGTCGCTGGACTCCCACGTAGTCGACCGCAGTTCGTGTCCCGGACCCGGTGGCTTAAAACTCACGCCGGGCGCGTGTGCGTGCGTGCCCAAGATCCCGAGAGGAGAATGGAGGAGAAGGGATTGCGGCGTGACCATCCCCCCTGGGGGGTGATTTCTCGCTTTCTGTCTCTATGTCTCTCTCTGTCTGGCGAGCGCACGCGCCCTACAGTGAAAATCTCTCCAAAAAAAAAAAAAAGAATCTTTTTTTCTAACTTTTTTTTTTTTTTTTTTAAAAATAATTTTTTTATTTAACTTCGTTCATTTATTTTAATTTTACTAGAGAGAAACAGAGTGAGCAAGAAAGAGAAAGAGACAGAGAGACAGAGAGAGAGAGGAAGTAAGGAAGCAAGCTCTCAGGTTCGGAACTTGAACTGTGGTTGGTTATATGGGAGTCCAGCACCCTTAACCACCATACCACCTGTTGGCCCCTCTTTATTCATTCTTAATTTGACCAGAGAGGGGCAGAGTGAAAGAGGGAGAGGGAACGTGAAAAAACTAGCCACCAGGTCTGGACTCGAACTGCAGTTGGCCACGTGGGAGTCGAGCGCCCTGAACCAGCACACCACCTGCCCCAGTCAGGCTCTTTCACCCTACAGGGGAGTACCTGCTTTGCCTCAGGGAATAGGCGCTCCTTCTCAAGATGCCCAGGCACATGGCAAACTCAGCATGGTTCATAGCAGCCGCCAGCGCACCACCTAGAGCCCTGTGCGTCCCCAGGCCCGCTGCTGCTTTTTGACACACCGAGACTGGGACCCGCCTTCACTGCATCATTAGACCGGGGCACCCATGGCTCCCTGCCCTAAGGATGCCTCCGGGTGTGGAAAGCAGGTCTCCCCTTCTTTCTCTCGCTTCGCCGTTCTCTACGGTCTCATCCCTGCTGCTGTCTCTGCTGCCTGTGCTGCATCTCACTTTCAACCTCCCCACCCCGAAAACAGACTGTCTTGGGTCAGTCAGTGGCCACCCACCGAGCAGTGCTGCAGCTGGACAGTCTCACGGCCAGCCGCCCCGGTCCCCAGCCGCCTCTCAGCCACAGGACCCACTCAGGCTGCTTCCCTCAGTGGAGGCCAGTGCGTGCCGGGTCCTGCAGCGTTTCCTGTACGTCCCCCCCCAGGGGCTCGATGCACCGTCTGGCATGAGCCTAGAGGGCACCAGCCACGTGGCAACCTAGTGAGCTGTGCTCCAGGAAGCGTCATCCTCTGAACCGCGTCCCCTAACCTGGGAGTGCTGGCGCTCTGTGGCCTCGGTTGCTCGACACTGAAACTGTTTTGGACTTTTTGTATCTGGCTGTGAGCCCAGCACCGGCCTGACCACTGGCGCCCGGCCCAAGGGCTCTGAGGAGAGTGTGGGTGCTGTGGAAAGGTCGGGGAGGACTTGAGCAATTGCTAGCAGACCTTGCCGTTACGAAAGGGAGCTGCTGGGAGCGACACGCTTCGGCCCAAGCTGCTGGGAGATGAGGGGCAGTTGTCGGACAGACAAGGGAAGGCGTGTGTGCTGCTCGGAACCGTGACTCACCAGCGGCCTTGTTGCTGTTATTACAGCTGCTGCTGCTGCGAGACAGCTTTGAACCCCGAGTCCGAGGCTGACTTGGGAGATTGGGGCAGGGGTGGAGGAGGTTTTTTTTGTTTTTTCTTAAAGAATTGTTTGTTTGATTTATTTATGATGGTGATGATTCAATTTGAGAGAGACACAGAGAGAAAGAGAGAAAGCAAGCTGCCAGGTCCAGGACCCGAACCGTGGCCAACCATGTGGGAGTCCAGCATGTGGACTCCGCGCTCCCCAGCCACTACGCCACCTGCCTGCCCTGGGGTGGGAGAGGGTTTTTTTGGTTTGTTTTTTTTTTGTTTTTTTTTGAGAGGTTTTCGTTATGGGGCGCATGTGCTCTCCAGAAAGACAGAGACAGAGAGACAGAAAGCGAGAAATCACCCCCCAGGGGGTTTGGCCACGCTGCAATCCCTTCTCCTCCATTCTCCTCTCAGGATCTTGGGCACGCACACACACGTGCCCGGTGTGAGTTTAAGCCACCGGGTCTGGGACTCGAACAGTGGTCAACTACATGGGAATCCAGCGACATAGCCATTATGTTAACTGCTGGTCCCAAGGGTGGGAGAGTTTTTGATCGCACAGGCTATGTGAGCCCGCAGGCCGAGA
>NW_006206439.1:628088-640892 GCF_000334495.1 Tupaia belangeri chinensis | reverse complement strand
GCAGCGTTTCCTGTACGTCCCCCCCCAGGGGCTCGATGCACCGTCTGGCATGAGCCTAGAGGGCACCAGCCACGTGGCAACCTAGTGAGCTGTGCTCCAGGAAGCGTCATCCTCTGAACCGCGTCCCCTAACCTGGGAGTGCTGGCGCTCTGTGGCCTCGGTTGCTCGACACTGAAACTGTTTTGGACTTTTTGTATCTGGCTGTGAGCCCAGCACCGGCCTGACCACTGGCGCCCGGCCCAAGGGCTCTGAGGAGAGTGTGGGTGCTGTGGAAAGGTCGGGGAGGACTTGAGCAATTGCTAGCAGACCTTGCCGTTACGAAAGGGAGCTGCTGGGAGCGACACGCTTCGGCCCAAGCTGCTGGGAGATGAGGGGCAGTTGTCGGACAGACAAGGGAAGGCGTGTGTGCTGCTCGGAACCGTGACTCACCAGCGGCCTTGTTGCTGTTATTACAGCTGCTGCTGCTGCGAGACAGCTTTGAACCCCGAGGCCGAGGCTGACTTGGAACCCCGAGTCCGAGGCTGACTTGGGAGATTGGGGCAGGGGTGGAGGAGGTTTTTTTTGTTTTTTCTTAAAGAATTGTTTGTTTGATTTATTTATGATGGTGATGATTCAATTTGAGAGAGACACAGAGAGAAAGAGAGAAAGCAAGCTGCCAGGTCCAGGACCCGAACCGTGGCCAACCATGTGGGAGTCCAGCGTCCCAGCCACTACGCCACCTGCCTGCCCTGGGGTGGGAGAGGGTTTTTTTGGTTTGTTTTTTTTTTGTTTTTTTTTGAGAGGTTTTCGTTATGGGGCGCATGTGCTCTCCAGAAAGACAGAGACAGAGAGACAGAAAGCGAGAAATCACCCCCCAGGGGGTTTGGCCACGCTGCAATCCCTTCTCCTCCATTCTCCTCTCAGGATCTTGGGCACGCACACACACGTGCCCGGTGTGAGTTTAAGCCACCGGGTCTGGGACTCGAACAGTGGTCAACTACATGGGAATCCAGCAACATAGCCATTATGTTAACTGCTGGTCCCAAGGGTGGGAGAGTTTTTGATAGCACAGGCTATGAGAGCCCGCAGTCAGTGACCTGGGAAGGGGCAGGGAGAAAACTGGAGGATACGCTCCTCGGTCTCCCCGCCGTGCGTTCTGGTTATTGGTGTCATTGCCAGTGCACGTGCAGGCACATCGGGGCCGTTGGGTACAAACCCAGCAGGCAGGCAAGGATGTCCTGCTATCACGCCTGTCAGCAGAGGGTCCGTCACACCCCGCCATGCCCCACAGACCGCTCTGTGTGCTCTCTGAGGTGGCTCTTAGTAGCAGGCACGAGCTCAGAGCCTCTCAGGATGGAGCCCAGTGCTCTCCCTCCTCGTACACCTGGCATTTCCCCTCTCCCCCAGAGCAGCTCCGAGCTGCGGTGGGTCAGGGTGCTGCCACCACTGGCAAGTTCCTGCCAAGTCCACGTCAGCCGCTTCTGACTGGTGCCAGGTCCCCAAGCGGCCTGCACTGCCACCACGTTACTGTTTATTCAAGCGGCCCGTGCAGGGACCATAGCAGTTTCCACAGAAAACAGCCAGACGGCACCGCCTTCCTTTTCAGACCCTTGCCACCCACTCGTGTGGCGTTAGGACTTTTCCTTCAGCCTGTCCAGGGCTGGATAGTAAATCTCCTTAACACGAAGAATTCCATAGAATCCAGCTGGCCGCGTGGGCTGGCTGCCTGTCAGGCTGCCAGCAGAAAACAGCCCTTCCCTGCAACTTTGAACTTGGTGATGTGACGTTTGCATTCGAAGCAGAGGAAGCCAGGCTGCAGAGAAGAGCCAAGCTGGATGTTTCTGGCTGTTTAGCACCAGTTCCTTTTAGAGAAGGGTGTGCACCTGGCCCCTCTGCAGCCACCTAGGAGAGGGCAGAGCAGTGTACTTCATCAGGCTGGAGCAGAGAAGACCCTCCCGTGGATGGAAGATCCCAGGAGTAGGTCTCACCCGAGCTGAGAAAGAACCTCAGGGCAAAGAGCTGTGCAGAGGGGAAACCCACTGAAGTGGAGACGGGGACCCCTGTCAGAGGAGAAAGGTCTCCTTCTGACTCTCAGGCCAGAGACTGCTCCCCGCCAGGTAGCGAAGACCAGCTCCTGTGATCCCAGCCTCTGAGAGGAGCCCTGGGAACGGCATGGCTAACCTCGCCAGGGCACGTGACCTGTGGCCCTCTGCTAGTCCGTAGCCATCGTCCCTTCTTCCCGCCTGGCCAGGATCCAGCTCCCTGCTGCATCCTGCAGACCTGTTCCAAATCCCTCTCCCTCCTCCTCCAACCTGGGAAAGTCCTCTCCTGCTCATCCTTGCGTCTCACCTGCAGTATCTTAGCAGCCCGCTCGCTAGGCTTCCTGTGTTGGGGTCTCCTCCTCACCCTGTGCACCTTCCCTCTGCCTCTCTCCAGCATAACTTGCCAAACACGCCGTCTAATCGCTCCTCCGTTCGGAAGCTTTCAGTGCCTCCTCGCTGCCTACGAGAGACAGAAGGTGGGAGACCTTCCTTTGGGATTTGGCCCCGCTGCCTCTCAGAGCCCTCTTACCCTTCGTTCTGCCCACAACTCCAAACACAGGGACTCAGGAATATTTAGAGATGGAATGAATGAGTATAAAAATTCGGAAGCCGAACCAGAGTTCTCTGGTGTTTTTAATTTAGTATTTATAAAGCTATCATGCCACTACCTGGAAGAGATTCATCGCTCATCGTCTTTCCAGTTGTCTTCATCTAAACCTCTAATCCAAAGAATCAGGAAGCCTGCCTTACTTCCTAAAGGGGGCAAGGTTTCCAGACTATAAAAAGGAAATCGAGAATCAAATAGCATTTTGATCTTTGATTTTGAATTCGAAGCCCAGATAATGCCTCCAAAAAAGATCTCAATGATGTCGTTCTTTTTTTAGCCAGCCCGTTCCCTAGTCAAGTTTAAAAAGGCTTGGAAGAACATGTGATTTTTTAAATATCCTGGAGTATTTTTCCAGGCCTGGGCAGTGCGTGGGTCAATGCACAGCTATTTCTGTAAGTAGGGTGGGAGAGTGCTCTGCCAGCTCCCGGACGGCCAGGGGCCTGGTTCTGAGCCGGGTGGGTCGTGGGTCAGTGGAAGGCTTTCAGTCCTCGTCCTTGTATCACAGCAGGGCTTCACTACAGAGCTGCGGACTGGTCTCCAGAGCCCCAAGGTGTGTGCTCTGAGCTGTGCTCCCTGTAACTTGGGAGAGCCTCGATCCCATGTCAAAGGGGGGCACACCGGTAGGAACAACCTAGGCCTTTGGGAAGTGGCCCCAGGGACGTATACCATGGAGGCATAGCTTTAGAATACACCCTCCATAAAAAACAAAATACGTGGGCCAGCAGATGGTATGGAGGCTAAGGTGCTGGGCTCACATAGCAAGCTGCACAGTTCAAATCCTAGACCTGGTGGCTTGCAAAATCATGCCAGGCCTGCATATGCACATGCCCAAAATCCCGAGAAGAGAATGAAGGAGAAGGGATTGTGGCATTGCCATCTACCCTCAAAGGAGGGATGATTTCTTACTTTCTCTCTTTCACTGGCAAGTGCAAATGCCCTATAGTAAAACCAAAACAAAAAAGGAAATAAGCAAATCCTAGCTGATCTAAAAGCTTTTCTTTTTTTTTTTATCTTTTTAATTTTTTTCCTGGAGAAGTTTTTGCTATAGGGCGCATGCGCTCCCCAGAAAAACAGAGAGAGACATAGAGACAGAAAGCAAGAAATCACCCCCCAGGGGGGATGGCCACACCGCAATCCCTTCTCCTCCATCCTCCTCTTGGAATCTTGGGCTGGGTACTCACATGCCCCCGGTGTGAGTTTAAGCCACCAGGTCTGGGACGCGAACCACGGTCCACTACATGGGAGTCCAGCGACATAGCCATTACATCATCTGCTGGTCCTTCCTTCTTTCTTTCTTTCTCTCTCTCTCTCTTTCTTTCTTTCTTTTTTAAATTGCTGGCGGGCACATGTACTTGCCAGAGAGAAAAGAAGGGTAGGAGAAAGCACCCTCCCAGTGGAGCATGGCCAGTCCACAACCCCTTCTCGACATTGCTTCGGCCTGTTGGGATTGGGACATGCGTGCACACAGGGATTTGGACACGCATGCACACAGGCCCAGCTCTTTTCTCATCTGTGGAACCTGGGATTTGAATCCTGGTCAGCCATGTGGAATCTGACTCCCTTAACCATCAGGCTATGGAGGCAGCCCAAAAAGCCTGTTATTTTCCAAGGTATGAGACATGCTTATAGCAAAGACATCCTTGAGTCAAGTGGAGAGCAGAGACATGAGGACTGAGTCCCCAGGCTCGAGCTCCCGTATCAGCTCTGCGGCTCGCCCATTGACTTCCCGGGCCTGACTTTTGCCCCTGAGAGGCATAGAACCTCTGCAGTCAGGAAGCTGGGTGAGTTTGTTTTTGTATTACTATTTTCTGTTTGCTCTTCTAGAACTCCTCTCATCCTGTACCCTGCTCCCTGCCCTGGAAGGTGACCAGTGGGCCCCCAGGCTTCCTGCCTGTTGTATCTGTCTCCCAGTCCCAGTGGGAAGCAGCAGCAGGAGATCCGAGGAGGTACTTCCTGGCCTCCCTGCAGCCTCACTGAGGGCCTGCGCTAGGCAGCTCTCCGCGGGGTGCTCTGTCTCAGGCCCCCATGGCCTCCTCCCTCACCCTTTCAGGCCTGTGAGTGTAAGCATGCCTCCGCTGCTGCTCCCCAGAGAACTGCACTTTGGTCCCCTCTGTAAATGGTCCCCTTCTTAAACTCTCCTCAGATTACCCAGTTTGAGGGTGCCGGCTGTTTCCTGCCAGAACCCTGGTGGATAAAGTTCCTGCAATCTTTTATAGCTCTGAAAAAAGATGACTGCAAGCCAGGGAAGAGCTGGCCCCTGGGGCTCCCAGTTTCCACTAGCACCGCCCTGGATGGTTGGGTTCACCAAATCGTGGGAGGGAGGACTGGTAGAAATATGATCTCTAGAGCATAGGAGTCACTGGTGGCACAGGCTGTTCGAAGCCTGATTTCCATTGACTACAGAAGTGTGCCGTCCACTGTGGTAGAGGGGAGAGGCCCAGGGACGCTGTCACGGGCCAGGGCTGGACTGGCACTGCCACCTCTTTCCGCCTTGGGACTCTGCACAGGTCACGTCACCCGGAGAGCCTCACTTTGTTCCCTAAGCCCAAGCTGATCATGCCCACGCTGGCCCCCACCCATTGATGATGGAGTACAAATGAAGGAGTCGGGACGAAAGTGCTTTGTTGAATATAAAGTACAGGACGAAAGAGAGTCATAAACAGCTTTTTTTTAGTGAGAGATTTTTGCTATCGGGCACATGTACTCGCCAGAGACAGAAAGCAAGAAATCACCCCCCGGGAGGGATGGCCATGCCACAGTGCCTTCTCCATTCTCTTCTTGGAATTTTCGACACACACACACACACACACACACATCTGGCGTGAGTTTTAAGTCACTGGGTCTGGGACTTGAACCGTGGTCAACTATGTGGGAGTCCAGTGATGTAACCATTATGCCATCTGCTGGTCCCCATAAACACCTTTTATTGTGGGTCACAGGTAGGACATAGAGCTGCCCAATGGGGACATCCCCCCTTCTCCTGTCTCTGCTAAAAACCGCCTGCCTTCTCTCTTCCATGGTATGTGCACTTGCTGAGGTATACATGGCTCCCAGGGTGTCAATTCTAGGATCAAAGCTTGACCTCAGGATCCCACAGTGCAGAGTCATGCCATCAAAGGGCAGGGGCCCCCGCTGCCCTCTCCAGAATGTGGATCCTGACCTTGAGGGTCTTAGGTGGCATTTATGGCCCTTCTAAAAGCAGCTGTTTCAAAATAGGTCTAAGGGAGGAGGAAGGAAATCAAAGGTATTTTAAAAATTTATACAGTCTTAATTATTAAAGTTATCTCAGAGACTTCTCGACGTACCAAAAAAGAATATTCCTGAAAACTATGTCAAGTGTAATTTTCTCTTTGAAAAAAGTTCAAGGGACTTCAGTCTAGTCTTGCTCACTTTCTATAGCCCAAATGACATCAGTGCACATGCGTAGGGGGAGTGGAGGAACAGGAGAGAAGGATGCAGGAGCAACAGGCCAGGAGAGGACACGGGCCAGGAGAGGACACGGCGTGACATGCCCTGGTAGGAGCACACCTCTCTGTAGGTGTGCTTATCACACAGCATTAGGAACTAGAGCAGAGTGGGCGAATCTCAAAAACATAGTGTAGTGGAAAAAAGAAGAATGAGATGCATAAGCTCCTATTTCCCTAAGTTACAAATAGGTGCTCAGAAAAATACAGAGCATTGGGACCAGCAGTTGGCGTAATGCCTATGTCGCTGGACTCCCATATAGTCGAGTGTGGTTTAAGTCCCGGACCTGGTGGCTTTAACTCACGCCGGCTACGTGTGCGTGCGTGCCCAAGATCCCGAGGGGAGAATGGAGGAGAAGAGATTGCGGTGTGGCCATCCCCCCTGGGAGATGATTTCTTGCTTTCTGTCTCTCTGTCTCTCTCTGTCCTTCTGGTGAGCACAAACACCCTATAGCAAAAAAAAAAAAAAAAAAATACAGTGCATGTTCGTGTGCCCTTGAGCAAACAGAGATGCAGTTGGGAAGTTTGCCTGTGGGTTGAGGGGAATGGAAGCAGGCCATAGGACCTCAAGGACACAGCACCTGTATACATTCAGAGCCCTCACCTAGGTCATACCCATAACCTAACAGGAGCTCAGAATGGTTTTCAAGTCACCAGGGATGAGACTCGAGCTGCAGTGTCAACCATGTGGGATCCAGCCCCTTAATCACCATGCCACTTGCTGGCCCACATAGAGCCTTTTTTGTGTATTTTTTCTAGTTGCCAAAGGACCCATGTACTCACCAGGAAGAGAGACAGGGGATGATAAAGAGAGAGAGAAAGCACTGCCCCCAGTGATCCTTCTTCATTTCTCCATTCCTTTGGGGTTGGGGGCATGTGTGCATACACACCCAGTGTGTTTCTCACGCTGTGGGCACTGGATGAACTATGGTTGGTTATATGGCATCCAGTTCCTCCAAACACCAAGCCATAGGGCTGGCCCTGAAATGTGTTTTTTACAGCCAGAGGGAGTGTGTGCACGCCTCCCATGGGGCTTGGTCATGCTGCAATCCTTTTTCTTCTATCTCCCTGTCCTGCTGGGATTTTCAGTGCACACGTGTACACATACACACACACGCACACACACGCACACACGCTTGACAAGTCTCTGCAGCCTCTGGGGCCAGGAACTGCAGTTGACCACGTGGGATCCATGCATAGCACTTAACCATTGCACTGTAGTACTGACCCTAGCTTCTTTGTATTTTAAATGAGTCCCTTAGGATAGACTCAGGAAATGGAATTACTAGGTAAACGAATATACAAAAGGATTTTGTGGCTCTTGGTACAAATTACTAAATTGCTTTCCAAAGGGATAGTTGCAAACTATCCCCCTAGCTGTCCCGTTCTTGTATCAGAGTTGTGGTTTTTAAGTTCGTGATTGTCAACTTAATAGCTAATGTATGTTGATCTTATTTTGTCAGTTCTTTGCTTAATAGTGCAGTTGAAACATTTCCAGGTTTGTTAGAGATCAGTATTCCTGTTTGTATTTCCACTGCATGGTGGTATTGTTTCTTGGGGGTTGTTTTTTTTCCTTGTCTTTTTTTTTTTTTTTTTGGAGAGGTTTTTGCTATAGGATGCATGCACTTGCCAGAGAGAGAGACAGAGAGACAGAAAGCGAGAAATCACCCCCGGGGGGGATGGCCACGCCGCAATCCCTTCTCCTCCATCCTCCTCTCGGGATCTTGGGCACGCACGCACACATGCCTGGCGTGAGTTTAAGCCACTGGATCTGGGACTCGAACTGCGGTTGACTACATGGGAGTCCAGCGACATAGCCATTATGCCAACTGCTGGTCCCAATCTTCGGTTTTTCTTTTCAATTTAAATGCAGCCTTTACGCAGTATTGCTAGGTAGTCCTTGTCACATTTGCCACAAATATTTTGCTTGACATTTAACATCTTTTGAAATTGGATATAAAGTGTTTTTCTTCAGAAAAACCGATGCTGATCCATTGGCATTTCTGTTTCTTTATTTTATGTATTTGGGCTAAATAAAAATCAAGATACCCTTTCGGTTAAATCCAAGAAAGAAATTTTCACAGCATGATGAAAGGTGGTTCAAAATCGAGGACTTGGGAGGTCCAAGAAGCCAGGTTCCAGTCCCTGGCCTGCGATGTCCTGGCTGAGCAAAGCACGCAGGCTCCCTGAGCCTCACTGACTTCCCTTGCGACGTGGAAATCGTGGCACCGACTTCCTGGTACAGGACCAGGGTCATGAACAAACACAGGCGTAGGGAGTGCCCGGTAAACCTGGGTGCTTTTCTTTCTCCTTGCCCTCTGGCTTCTACGCTGCCAGGTCCCTGAGGGGGGCCGTGTGGCTGCGTCAGAGAAACAGGCTGGCTGTGGCCTGCCCAGCCCTGCCCTGAGGCTGGCCATTTCCTTCCAGCCAGGGGGCCCAGGGGCACAGCAGTGACTGAGCTTCTTGCCAGAAGCTCCGAACAGTGGAGCTCTTGTTCTGGCAGATCTGGTATCCAGCTCCCTACTTTTCTTGGTGGGGTGCTGTTCTAGGCAGCAGCAGGGGGGAGACAGTCCTGGATGAGTAACTTCATCTTCCTGCAGGGGAAAGTCTGGTCCTTTCCAGCAGGGACTCTGATCACGGGGCAGTGTGACCTTGAGCAGGGCCGTGATGTCCAAGCCCCAATGAGGTGAAGAGGTGAAGGGGACAGCGAACCACCACTGCCCGTGATTCAGGACCGTCCCATGAACTAGCACTGATGGGTCTTAAAAGGAGTGGGTTTCCCCCGGGCGCATGTGCGTGCGTGCCCAAGATCCCGAGAGGAGAATGGAGGAGAAGGGATTGCGGCGTGACCATCCCCCCTGGAGGGTGATTTCTCACTTTCTGTTTCTCTGTCTCTCTCTGTCTGTCTGGCGAGCGCACGCGCCCTATAGCGAAAAACTTCTCCAAAAAAAAAAAAGAAAAAGAAAAGGAGTGGGTTCCAGGTTACACTTGAATTTCCCACCGAGTAAATAAACATATTACACCTTCCTGTTCCCGTGCTAGGAACAGTAGTTAAGACGCGAGCAGGACTTTGGGCAAGTGACGCCATTGCCCAAGCGCTTCGGCTTACTCTCTCAGCAGGCTTGTTGTGAGGATTGAAGGAGGTGATAGGGGTGAAGTATTAACAGTCCTAGGTCACAAAGCTACCACCTACTAGCTAGCCTAAGGTCCAGAGGTTTAGCTTGCCAGCTCCCGTGGTTCTCAGAGGCTGGACTGCATTCTTCTGGTCAGAGAGCTGGAAATTCATTTTAAAGGTAACTTGGTACCATTTCTCAGCTCCTTTGAGGTAGACGGTATGTTTAAGAATATGCACCAAGAGTATACTAGGTGAATTTCTGGAAGTTAGTTATAAAACATACATTCATAGGGACCAGCAGATCCTAGTGCCATGGTGGTTAAGGCGCTAGATTCTCACGTGGCCCACCCCAGTTTGAGTCCCAGACCTGGTGGCTCGAAAATCATGCCAGGTGTGTTTTTGTATGTGCCAAAAAAAATCCTAAGAGAAGAATAGAAGAGAAGGGATTGCACTGTGGCTATCAACCTTTCGGGTGATTTCTCACTTTGTCTCTCTCTCTCTCTCTCTCTCTCTTCAATGAGAGCATGCACCCTATTGGAAAAACCTGAAAAAAAAAGGGGGGGGTATTTTTGTATATATGTGTGTGTGTGTATAGATAGATAGATAGTATTTTCTTTTTACCTGCTTTGATTTTTTTATCCATGGCTGTATGCCCACGGAGAGTTTCTTGCTGCTGAAGTAAATGCCTCTTTGTCCAGGGACACACATAGAGGCTGAATTGCTCCGTTCTGCAGGGTGGGGGCAGGCGGTTGTGGTGAGAGGTGTGAGCTCACCACATGTGAATGCGGCCCCTGCTGCCCGGGGGAGGTGAGACAGGGGTTACAGCTCTGCTCAAGCTGTGGGGGTTCCAAGGTTGTGGCTCCTGGCTGCTGTGGGAAGTTAGGCAACTGCTCCTATTTCTGACGTTCAGCAGACTCGCTAGATGATGGCATTGCCATGTCTCTCAAGGCTGCTAGCAGAGATGCAGAGCTCGGAGTGAGCATGTAGGGGCATTAAAGCCACCGAGTGCCCTTGGTTCCCTCCGAGCAGTTTCTGGTAGAGGAGGTTGGCGTGTCCCTGCACTAGGGAATCAAAGCAGCCGCTGAGCCCTCGGGGAACCTCCGTGAGCTGCTGCATTCAGTCTTCCAGTGGGGTTTGCTGAGGGTACTGAACACTAAAGAGGGTAGCACTCTTCAGGTTTTACAGATTGGGGAGGATCACGATTTTAAGTAGCAATTTGCAGTGCATTTGAGACTTCGGAACAGAGTCAAAGCTGCGGAGCAGTGGCTTCCCTGGGAGAGGATTGCAAGCAGCCGCAAAGATCTGGGAGGGAAGGGAGGGAAGGTCCTTGAGGAAAGGAGCTCCGTGCAGCTTGGACTGAGAGGCTGACAGGTGAGGGAATCATGAAGGCTTCTCTATCCAGAGTGCAGATGAGCTGTTTCTGATGACACCAAACACCCCACAAGAACCTGTGGCAAATGAGGATTTCACAGGGGGTGGGGGGGTTCGTTCATTTGAACATTTTAGACGGTTTGTAAGACTGTGTCAACACTTCAGATTCTTTTACTGGGAAGGGCAAAAGGAGGAGGGAGGAGGACAGCAAGTGTCAGGAAGCTGTCCAGGCACCTGGGGGGCAGGTGGAGCCTCTGTACAGAGGGAGGGAAGAACCAGGTTCTGGTAAGCTTCCCAGTCTGAAACTGTGCTAGGAAAACCTGTCCAGTGGGTTACAATCTCGCATATTCATCTGTGACTTTGGAAACATCTTGATTTGTGGTACCTTTGTGGAGAAGGGAAAGAATGTTAACTAAGAATGCACGTGGGGATCAGCAGTTAGCGTAATGGCTATGTCACTGGACATCCATATAGACGACCGCAGTTCGAGTCCCAGACCCGGTGACTTAAACTCACGCCCGGTGCGTGTGCATGCGTGCCCAAGATCCCGAGAGGAGAAGGGATTGCGGCATGGCCATCCCCCCCGGGGGGTGATTTCTCGCTTTCTGTCTCTCTGTCTTTCTCTGTCTTTCTGGTGAGTGCACGCGCCCTATAGCAAAAACCTCTCCAAAAAAAAAAAAGAAAAGAAAAGAATGTGTGTGGGCACGTGCACGTGTGTGTGGTGCTGGGGATGTGAATTAATCTCACCTCCTTGAGTAATAATGGGGTCGGGTAGAAATACGCTAGGAATCCAAGCAGCCTGCCACTCTGAACAAGGGGACCTTGACTCTGAGCATCCCGAGAGAGCCTGATAGGGTGAGAGCGTCCCCATTCCGCACATGCTTGCCGAACAGCAGCCACATGACACTGGGCGGTGTGAGGAACTCTCACAGGTCTGGTGTGTGACTCCTGTCATCCCGTCTTGGTCATCGTCGTCATCGCAGTCCCAGGACCCAGCTCCAGCGCGTTGTCACCAATCGCGTCCACTTACTCGATGATCACTGTGTGCCGGATACTACCCTAAGTGCTTTCAAAGTAGTATTCCCTTTCATCTTTTTTATTTATTAATTTTTTTGGAGAGGTTTTTGCTATAGGGCGCATGCGCTTGCCAGAAAGACAGAGAGAGACAGAGACAGAAAGTGAGAAATCACCCTCTAAGGAGAGATGGCCACGCTGCAATCTCCTCCATTCTCCTCTCGGGACCGGCGTGAATTTAAGCCACTAGGTCCAGGACTCGAACCATGGTCGACTACATGGGAGTCCAGTGACACAGCCATTACACTAACTGCTGGTCCCTTCCCTTTCATCTTCGCAATACCTTTCCTCTCGCAGATAAGGACCCTCAAGCTCAGCGAGCTTAAGTCGCTTGATTAGAAATATGATTAGTGTATAAATGAAAAGCGACGTTTTGTAACCCAGGCCTACCTGATTCATCTCATGCACATGCCTTCTGAATGAGCAAACAACGCAGTCTCTCTCTGTTCAGGCTGCCTGGAATATTTGGGAACAAATCTGTAGGTGGCAGGACCCAAGGCCTAACTCATTGCTTTCTTTTTTCCTGGAAAGCAGGTGAATGTTGTTTGGTTTCCTTGAACGGTGTCTTGATTTTGGATGGGAGTGAGAATTAGGATCCTGAAAATAACTGCTTATTCATCTGTGTATTATGGTTTCAAATCAGAATTTTGGTCACCTAGTTTATCTTCCTCATATTATCGATGGAGAAACTGAGGTCTAGGGCCGGCCCTGTAGCCTAAGCGGGTAAGGGAGCTGGATCCCACACAGTTAACCACAGTTCGAATCCCAGCCCTGACTGCTTGAAAAACATACCAGGCCTGCTGGCGTGAGTGTCCAAAATCCTGGTGGGCGAGAAAAATGGAACAGATTGCGCTTGATCACACCCCACTGGAGGCCTTTCTTCCTCGTTCTGGTGAGCGCATGCGCCCTCTAGCAAAAGAGGGGAAGGAGCCTTGCCTGGGATTATACAGAGTAAGGATGTTGCTCCGTGAGTCCAGCAACACTGGTTTCTCTCCGGTGAGCATGTGCCGTGTGCCCGAGTTGGTTTCTGGACTTTTTTTTTCCCCTTTATTCACTTTATTTCCTTCCTTCCTTCCTTCCTTCCTTCCTTCCTTCCTTCCTTCCTTTCTTTCTTTCTTTTCTTCCTTCCTTCCTTCCTTCCTTTCTTTCTTT
>NW_006206439.1:619520-627722 GCF_000334495.1 Tupaia belangeri chinensis | reverse complement strand
AAAAAAAAAAAAGAAAAGAAAAGAATGTGTGTGGGCACGTGCACGTGTGTGTGGTGCTGGGGATGTGAATTAATCTCACCTCCTTGAGTAATAATGGGGTCGGGTAGAAATACGCTAGGAATCCAAGCAGCCTGCCACTCTGAACAAGGGGACCTTGACTCTGAGCATCCCGAGAGAGCCTGATAGGGTGAGAGCGTCCCCATTCCGCACATGCTTGCCGAACAGCAGCCACATGACACTGGGCGGTGTGAGGAACTCTCACAGGTCTGGTGTGTGACTCCTGTCATCCCGTCTTGGTCATCGTCGTCATCGCAGTCCCAGGACCCAGCTCCAGCGCGTTGTCACCAATCGCGTCCACTTACTCGATGATCACTGTGTGCCGGATACTACCCTAAGTGCTTTCAAAGTAGTATTCCCTTTCATCTTTTTTATTTATTAATTTTTTTGGAGAGGTTTTTGCTATAGGGCGCATGCGCTTGCCAGAAAGACAGAGAGAGACAGAGACAGAAAGTGAGAAATCACCCTCTAAGGAGAGATGGCCACGCTGCAGTCTCCTCCATTCTCCTCTCGGGACCGGCGTGAATTTAAGCCACTAGGTCCAGGACTCGAACCATGGTCGACTACATGGGAGTCCAGTGACACAGCCATTACACTAACTGCTGGTCCCTTCCCTTTCATCTTCGCAATACCTTTCCTCTCGCAGATAAGGACCCTCAAGCTCAGCGAGCTTAAGTCGCTTGATTAGAAATATGATTAGTGTATAAATGAAAAGCGACGTTTTGTAACCCAGGCCTACCTGATTCATCTCATGCACATGCCTTCTGAATGAGCAAACAACGCAGTCTCTCTCTGTTCAGGCTGCCTGGAATATTTGGGAACAAATCTGTAGGTGGCAGGACCCAAGGCCTAACTCATTGCTTTCTTTTTTCCTGGAAAGCAGGTGAATGTTGTTTGGTTTCCTTGAACGGTGTCTTGATTTTGGATGGGAGTGAGAATTAGGATCCTGAAAATAACTGCTTATTCATCTGTGTATTATGGTTTCAAATCAGAATTTTGGTCACCTAGTTTATCTGCCTCATATTATCGATGGAGAAACTGAGGTCTAGGGCCGGCCCTGTAGCCTAAGCGGGTAAGGGAGCTGGATCCCACACAGTTAACCACAGTTCGAATCCCAGCCCTGACTGCTTGAAAAACATACCAGGCCTGCTGGCGTGAGTGTCCAAAATCCTGGTGGGCGAGAAAAATGGAACAGATTGCGCTTGATCACACCCCACTGGAGGCCTTTCTTCCTCGTTCTGGTGAGCGCATGCGCCCTCTAGCAAAAGAGGGGAAGGAGCCTTGCCTGGGATTATACAGAGTAAGGATGTTGCTCCGTGAGTCCAGCAACACTGGTTTCTCTCCGGTGAGCATGTGCCGTGTGCCCGAGTTGGTTTCTGGACTTTTTTTTTCCCCTTTATTCACTTTATTTCCTTCCTTCCTTCCTTCCTTCCTTCCTTTCTTTCTTTCTTTTCTTCCTTCCTTCCTTCCTTCCTTTCTTTCTTTTCTTCCTTCCTTTCCTTTTTCTCTTTCCTTCTTTCCTTCCTTCTTTCCTCCTTCCCTCCCTCTCTTCCCTTCTATTCCATTCCCTTTTTTCTTTTCTCCTTCCATCCTTCCTTCCCTCTTTCTTTCTTCCTTTCTCTTTTTTTCTTTCCCTCCTGCCTTCTCCTTTCTTTTCTGACAGAATCTTGTCATGGCCCTCTGCCTCAGTTTCCAGCTAGGACCACAAACACATCCATGTGCCAGCTTATTTTGAGGTAGTGTCTTGCTCGTGTTACCCAGAAAGCCTCAAGCTTGTGATCCTCTTGCCTTGGCCTCCTGAGTCGCTGGGATTACAGGCAAATGCCACTGGCCTTTTGGTTTGATGGGGAGTTGAGCCTGGACCTCCGGTGTAGTCCAGCCTGCAGAGCACAGTGTTTTAGCATGCATGCCTCTGCGGCGGGGCTAGCTTCTAGACTTTCTATCCTGCTACATGACTCTGGTTGCCCGTTCTTTTGCCAAAATGACACTTTTCTTAATTACTGCTGCTTTATAATAAATTTCAGAATCCAGAATGAAAGGAGTCTTTTGTTGGCCCTTTGCATTTTCCCATAAATTAAAAAATCAGCTAGTCTATTTCCAATTTCCACAAAATGACAAAAAATTGTTATGGTTTTCATTGGAATTGCATGGAATCTATAGACCAATTTGGAGAGAGTCAGCATGTTTATAATATTGGATCTTCAAAACCATGAACATTTATTTATGGACTTTTTAGATTTCTCCAAATAACAATTTAGAATTGTTTGTGTAGAGGGACCAGCAGTTAGCGTAATGGCTCTGTCGCTGGACTCCTGTGTAGTCTACCGTGCTTCTAGTCCTGGACCCGGTGGCTTAAACTCATGCCGGGCGCGTGTGCATGTGTACCCAAGATCCCTAGAGGAGAATGGAGGAGAAGGGGTTGCGGTGTGGCCATTCCCCCTGGGGAGTGATTTCTCGCTTTCTGTCTCTCTGTCTCTCTCTATTTGACAAGCGCACGTGCCTTATAGCAAAACAACAACAATAACAAAAAACTCTCCAAAAAAATGAATTGTTTGTGTAAAGGTCTTGTATTCTTTTGATTTACTCCTCCATATTTTACATTTTGATTTTAGGGCAAATTACAACTTAAAATAATTTTTTCTTTCCTAAGTATTTATTATATTTTCAAATTAACCTTGTTTTCCAAACTATTTTATTTTAAAGTTTACTTATTTCTTTCTTGAATAAAATTATTGTTGAGAGAGAGAATGAGAGGAGAGAGAGAAACAACATCCCCAATAGGTTCTTGTTCTTTTTTTTCTGGGGGGGGGGAGATTTTTTTTATAGGACACGTTTACTCGCCAGAGAGACAGAAAGCAAGAAATCACCCCCCAGGGTGGATGGCCACACCGCAATCCCTTCTCCTCCATTCTTCTCTCGGGATCTTGGGCATGCACACACACATACCCAGCGTGAGTTTAAGCCACCAGATTCAGGACTGGAACCGTGGTCTACTGCATGGGAGTCCAGTGATGTATGCATTGCACCGTCTTCTGGTCCCAACCCCCAGTAGTTTCTTAACCGTGTGGTCCACTCCAGGCTTCAACCAGCACCAGATCATGGGCAGGCATGTGTCCAGGGTACTCAGGGAGGTCTCCAGGCTTGAACTGGGAGCCTTCTCCTATGGGATTGCCTTATAGAGCATTGCTTCTTACTGCTTTACCACTGTGTTGCCCCAACTGATTGTTCATTCTAGAAATTTATTTGAAGATTCTTTTGTATTTTATATGTACTCCATAAAATACCTGTGAATGAGTTTGTTTTTTTCCTTTTTTATAACTTTTTTTTCTACTGTGTTGAATAGAGGTGGTGATGCAGTCATCCTGTCTTCCCCTTGATCTCCGCAGGAAGTCTTCAGTATTTCACCATCAAGTATGATGGGTGCTGTCATTATTTATAAATAGCAGTCATCAGCTTCAGGAAGCTCCTATTTAATCCTCGTTTTAAAGGAGTTTTATTGTAATTGGATATTGACTTTCATCACATTTTTCCGAACCTATAAATAAGATCCCTTGGTGTGTTCTCTTTATTCTACTAATGTGATGACTTGAATTCCTGCAGTAAAACCAATTTACTACCATATCATTTTTATGTATTTCTTTTTTCCTGAACTCAGTTTTTGGTCTGTATTCGATATGTGTCTGAATTCCGTTTTCTCGTGTTTTATTCAGAATTCTGTTCGTGAGAAGGATTTTTTTCCTGTCATCTTCCTTTTTTGTGATATCCTTGTTAGATTTTTATGTCATGGTTTGGTTAGATTCATAAAATGAATTGGGAAGTTCTCTCTCTTTTCCCTGGAGAATTTCATGTGAGAGTGTTGTGTTTCTTTCCTCGGAGTTTGTTACCATATGGTGGTACAGCAGTAAAACCAGATGCTCTGGGAAGCTGACTCACCTGGGAAGGTTCTGGTTTGGTGTCCACACACCTCCCTGAGTGTGCTGGGTGCACGTGAGGCCATGATTCAGCACTCTCTCACAGGGGTGGATCGCACACTAAGATCCAGTTGGGTGCACACACATTTTTATTTTTTGGAGAGGTTTTTGCTGTAGGTCGCATACGCTCACTAGAAAGACAGACAGAGAGACAGAAAGTGAGAAATCACCCCCCAGGAGGGATGGCCACGCCACAATCCCTTCTCCTCTCGGGATCTTGGGCACGCACGCACACACGCCCAGTATGAGTTTAAGCCACCGGGTCCAGGATTTGAACCGCTGTCAATGGGAGTCCAGCCACAGAGTCATTACACTAACTGCTGGTCCCATACACACATTCTATCCCTCTCATTCATGGAGTGAATGAGTGAATAAAGTTTGCTTAAAGTGGATAGTATTTGTTCTTTATTTTTTTTTTCACAGTATTTTGATGATAGTCCAGTGTCTTCTCACTTTTAGTATTTTTGTTAAGAATTTAATTTTCAGTTTTAATGTTACTACTTTGATTTTAAACTTGACTTCCCTCCTCTGGCTGTTTTTAAGATTTCCTCTTTGTCTTTCATGCTGAGAGGTTTACTGGGATATGCTTAGGTACAGGTTGGTTTCTCTTTATCCTGCATTGGGTTCAGCCATTAAAGGTCTTGTATCTGTGTTTGATGTCTTCAGTTTTGGAAAACTCTTGGATATTACTTCTTCTCCCCAATTTTCTCTCTCCTATCCTGTGATTCTACTTACATATCTATTCATCTGATTCACTGTATCACTTACATTTCTTATCCTCTCATCCTTATTTTCTACCCTCCTGAATTTCAAGCTAGAAATTCTCTTTCGACCTGTCAATTAGTTTATTAATTTTCTCTTTAAACTGTGTTTTAATCTCTGTTCAAGCTTCATCTTGAATTATTAATTTTAGCTATTTTATTTTGAAGGTCTAGAAGTGCTGTGTTCTTTCTGTTTTGTTTTGCTTCTAGTTCTCTGAGAAACTTTCCAATTTTATCTTTCATGCTTTTGAATTCCTTAAGCAGTCTTTTTTTTTTTTTAATTTTGCATCTGACAATACCTTTATTTTAGCCCTTGTTAGCTGTTTCTTTTGTTGTTTTTACATGGAATACCTTCATATTCATATCCATATTCATATTGTCTTATATCCTCTAATGCATAACTATTTTTGATTGAATACCACTCATCACAATGAAAAATTGACCACCACTTTTACAGATGAAAATGTATAGAGAGAATCCAAGGCCTTGAGGATGTTATCATCAGCTAGGGCGAATTTATACTTGTTTTTGCTACTAACCTGGTACTGGAACCTAGTATCAGGGACTGAGAAGACTTGTGTTCCTGTGAGAGTCCGTCTGCTTATGGTTCGCCTTTACTCTAAGAGTATATAGCTCTTTATGAATAGGATTCTGTATTTAGCCTACCTGGTTCCACAAGCTGTCCAAAGAACTGCCCAATTTCATAGACTCTTAGCCTCTTCTTCTAGGAGTTGGTTAAGCGTTCCTGTGGAATAGCGTCCCCAAATGCCAGACTCACTTTGCTGAATTTCTTTGTTCTTCTGAATTTTGACCTCATTAGTCTTTATTACTTGCTAATTCTCCATAACTTGAAGCAGATTTTTTTTTTCTTTTTTTGCAGAGGTTTTTGCTATAGGGAGCATGCACTCGCCAGACAGACAGAGACAGAGACAGAAAGCGAGAAATCACACCCCCGGGGTGTGGGGGGGCGGTGGCCACGCCGCAATCCCTTCTCCTCCATTCTCCTCTCGGGATCTTGGGCACACACACACATGCGGCCGGCGTGAGTTTAAGCCACCGGGCCCAGGACTCGAACCTCGGTCGACTATGTGGGAGTCCAGCAACATAGCCATTACGCTAACTGCTGGTCCCTCAAGCAGATTTTTTAAAATATTTTTCTAGCTCTTCTTGCTTTGTGCGGTAGAATATTTAGTTTGTTGACCTAGGTTAATATTATTTAAATGAGTTTTAAATATGGGGCTTTTATTCATATGGTGTTTGTTGCATATTTACTTATGTCCCCCTGAAGGATGTTGAAATCCTAATCCCCATTATCTCAAAGTTCTTATTTGGAAATAAGACCATTGCAAAGGCCAGGTCACACTGGAATAGAGTGAGTCCTTAATCCTGTGTAACCATTGTCTTTTTGAAAAGAGAAGACACACAAAGACAGAGACATGGGGGGAAGAGGGCCATGTGATTGGGGCAGCAGAGACTGGAGTGATGGGTCTACAAGGCAGGGAACACCCAAGATTACTGGTCAACATCAGGAGCTAGGAGAGGCAAAAAGAAGCATGGCTGTACTGACAGCTTGATTTCACCCTTCTGGCTTTCAGAACTGTGCAAGGATGACTTCTCATGTTTGAAGCTGCTCGGCTTGTGGTACTTTGATAAGTAGCCCTAAGAAATTAATATAGTGCTTCATAGTATATAGAGTGCTTTCCCATAAGCCATCTTGCTTTTCTGCACGTCTCTCATGACAGGAACGCAGGAGGACAGGTGGCATTAGATGGGATCAGAGTTGGGGAAACTGAGGCCCAGAGAGGCGGTATCAACAGTCTGGGTACCTTAACTCTCTGACAAAGTTTGAATGGTTGTCGTGCTCCGTGCTCCATGGAGATGCTGTAGCTTTTCTCTATTTTGAAGATACTTTTCTAGCATCTTAGGTGTAGTGACGTTCCCATTCCCTGTGCTAAAGCTCACTGCTTTGTAGGTGAAAAGGATAGGAAGGACAGAATACGTTTTTCTTTCTTTCTTTTTGTTAATTTGCTAGAGGGCATGTGTGCTTACCAGAGAGTAGGGAATGAGAAAGCACCCCCAGAGGGATAGCCACACCACAATCTCTTCTCCTCCATTTCTCCTTTGGCCTTTTGGGCATGCACACATACACACCCAGTACATTTTTCAACCCGCCAGGTCTAGGACTCAGCCACGCGTTGGCCATATGGGATCCGGCACCTCAACCCCATGCCACTGGCTAGCCCCAGAATAATTCTTTGAATGGGCAGTGCACAGATTAGTTTGTTCAGCTTACATTCACTGAGCGCTAAGGTCCTCTGCCTGGGTGAGGCTACAGGCACAGCACTGGGTGAGTCAAGGACAGGAGGAGCAGAAGAAGCACTTAGTCCTTCCCTCAGGAGCTCTTAAGCCAGTGGCATGTTCACATGTAAATTCGTGTTGCTTTAAAGGTACAACTTAGCAGGGTGTGAATGATTTGCTAATGGAAAGTGCCTTTTCTCCCTGGTTTATATACAAGTGATAAGAAAGCATTTGCATGTCCTGTTTAATATTGATATTTATGGCATATCTCTTTTTAATTTTTTAATTTTTATTTTTAATTAATTAATTCACATTAATTCACTGAGCATCGTCACAGCATACAAAATGTGATTTCCCATCCAGAATATACTGCATAGTGGCTTAATCATACATGTTATCATTGATAATTTTCCATTTCTAGTTTCATATATATATATGAAATATGGATATATATATATATATATATACACATACATATATATATTCCCCCTATTTCTCACCCTCTGCCATTTCCCATCCCCCTCCCACACTAACTGTGGTGTCTACAGTTTTTTCCCATTCCTTTTTTTCTTCACATTTGATTGGGTCACAATATTTCTTAAATAATCTAACTACTTTCAATAGCAAGTTCAGCTGATATATACATATCTGTGAATACATGTCTGATTTTAGTTGTGAAACTCTGAGTAGAATGAATATACTATAAAGAAGCATTTAGCTGATGCTATATAGCTTACAACGGTCAGTAAATAGGTATTTTTTAATATATATTTTTAATTTTAAGAAAAGCAGTTTTAGCTTTAATAAATCAAAGAAATGCTAAGGAACTTTGCTTAAAACTTAAAGCCAGGAAACAGATTAGGATTCTGTTCAAGTAGCAGGTACATGAACCTGTCGGCAGCTCAAGACAAGACAAAAATCCTTAAAACCAGAAAACAAAGCCTAGAAGAAAATGTTTTAGTCAAAAGTCATAAAATTCTATTTCACCAGTTCAGTCTCATGTACTTAATCTATCTTCTGTTGTGGTCCGATGGTCCTGATTAAATTCTGGGGTATAATATGTGTCCAGATGTGTTCCTATGATTAAGTTGGCCATTTTCTTAGTTTTTGAACTC
>NW_006206439.1:609576-619367 GCF_000334495.1 Tupaia belangeri chinensis | reverse complement strand
AGAATATTCTTGTCTTCTCTTCTAATATGAAAGATAATCTTGCTGGGTACAGTATTCTTGGTTGAAATTTCTTTTCCCTTAACACTGAATATATTCTCCCATTCTTCCTTCACTCACATTGTTTCCGATAAGAGGTCCTCTATTAGCCTGATGGGATATTCTTTGTAGGTAACTTGACATTTCTGTCTTGTTAATCTTAGTATCTTGTCTTTGTCTGTGGTTTTGGTCAATCTGGCTATAATGTGTCTTGGAGAAGATCTTCTTGGGTTGATTCTATTTCGGATCCTTTGTATTTCTTAAGACTGGATCTTTGAATGCCTCTCCAGGTTTGGAAAGTTTTCTTCCAGGATTTCATGGACTAGATTATCAATGCCTTTATGGGTCTCTTTGCCTTCTGGAATACCAGTTATCTGGATGTTTGGACATCTGATGGTATCTAGTATTTCTCATGTATTATTCTCATCTTTTTTAGGCAATTTTCTCAGTCTTCGTGGTGGATTTTTCTAGGCCAGTGATTCTGTCTTCTACATCTGAGATTCGATTTCCTGTGTGATCTAGTCTGCTTTTAATACTTTCAAGGGAGGTTTTGACTTCCTGAATTATAGCCTTCATCTTGAACAGGTCCATTTGATTCTTATTTAAAGTGTGTAATTCCTCTTTTAGATCTTGCAAGAATTTCCTCACCTCCTGGAACTCGTCAGCTCCTTTCTCCTTTCTCTTCTGCAGTTCATCGTCTCTTCTCTTCCATCTCTGTTCGCTTTGTCACTATGAATATTATAAATTCCTTATCTGACATTTCCATGAGTTTCATTGTACTGTCTGAGGATGAAGAAGAGTTATTCTTTTCTTCCCTTGGAGGAGAGATATTTTCCTGCTTTCCCATATTTCATGTGAACCTGAGGTGATTTCTAGTCATCTGGTGGATGGTGCATTTCTTCCTAATTCTTGAAGTTCACTCTGAGTGTTCAGAGGCATGTAGGAGGACTTGATAGTCTCTCTTCTGTTTCGTTTTCAGTCTTTGTGCATCAGATTCAGTGGAAATTGAGGAATATTCTGACCCTAATTGTATTCACATGTTTGGATCCTGTTCACTTGGACCTGTCTAGACATTTAGTGCGTAGAGGCTGAGCAGCCAAGAAATAAAGATAAACAAAACAGGAAAAGAATTAGAGAAGAGTAAAGAAGAAAAAATAAGGTAAAAAAAGATAATAAGAAACTTTAGATTTTAATTTTAAAAAGCAAAAAATGAAAACCCAGAGAGCCCAGAGAATACTTTACCTTTAACAAAAATTTTAACTAAAATTTAAAAAAAAAATTTTTTTAATTTAAAAGACACAGAGAGAGACAGAGATGGAGAGAAGGAGACAGAGACAGCCTTACCCACTAGAAATGAATCTAGAGGGAGAAGTCTGAGCAGAAAATCTTCATTTTTAGTCAATGAAAGCAGTATTTCACAGCTCAGGTTCAGTACCCATCTCCAGCACATCTCTTGCCCTAAAGTGTTAAACCATTTCATTTTAGTTATTTAGAAAATGTTCTGCCGATAAGTTGTCTTAAATTATATCTCAATATAAGTGAATAAATTTAGATCATATTAGGTTGATGTCATCTTATTGAAAATAGTCTTTCAGCAAATGCCAGACCACAATGTACTGATACAGTTTTATTATTAAATGTTCCCATTTAGTACGTAGCGTCACTCAGTTATCACGTTTCTGTTTGGAACTGTCCTAGGGGTGATAAGAAGCAAGGGGCAGTTCTACTCTCAACAAGAGACAAACTATAAGCAATGAAACCTCCCTCCTGTAATGCAGTCAACCTTAAATTGAGTGTCCCAGTGCTGGGGATGTGGGGTTGAATAATGCACGAACAAGTAAAGTGTAAAAAGCATTGCTATTGTGTTTGACAGCAGATACTCAAGATAAGAGCTGGATGAACGGAGGACCCAAGGGTGTAGTAGGCATTAGGGAAGGAAAATATGAGTTGAAATTTTGAGGGGAGAATTTGTCAGTTTCATAGAATTGGTTCTTAAAAGGTGAAAATTGATGGGAAGTCTGGGAGATACTAAGTGAGGGGAAAAGGGGAGCAGGGACAGGGAAGAAACCAGAAGCATTCAAGATGGCGGTTCAGGAAGGGCATCTTCCAAATACACTCGGTTAAGTGCATACTTTCTCATCCAACGCAAGAGCAGACCTCAGGACCTGCATCTAAGGTACTGTCTTCTCTCTGCCTGTAACCAACTCTGATATTGGACAGGTCCCTTCATTTCTCTGTGGCTTGACTAAGAAACTCAAAAATGCACATGGTATCAGGAAATTGTTGGGATTCTAACTTGTCTTTCTCTAGAATTGTCACCTGGACTAGCATGTATAGAGAACTCTGTGTTCATCTTCTCCTCCTAATCACATTCTGGTTTTGTATCAGTTGGTTCTCTTAATGGTTTCTCCCATCAGGACCAGCACTTGGCGTAATGGCTATGACACTGGACTCCCATGTAGTCAACTGCAGTTCTAGTCCCGGACCCGGTGGCTTAAACTCACGCTGGACGCATGGGCATGCATGCCCAAGATCTTGAGAGGAGAATGGAAGAGAAGGGATTGTGGCATGGCCATCCCCTCTGGGGGGTGATTTTTGCTTTTTGTCTCTCTGTCTCTCTCTCTTTCTGGCGAGCACATGCGCCCTATAGCGAAAAAAGAAAAAAACCTCCCCCTCCCAAAAAAAAATAGTTTCTCCCATCACATGTTCTCTTGATTTAATATCATCACAGACTTCAATTGGACCGAGAAAACTTATATTGCTTTGTGGTGACTCTAAGGGATTGTATTCCTTAATTGTGGTAGAAGTTTGTTTTTTCATTTGTTTGTATCTATTAGATACTTAAGAAAAGACAGTGCCCAGAGCTTAGAAAAAAATTTGATTTATTCATTCAGCAGATGCGAAGAGCCACGTGTGATCTTGGGTCCTCTGCTGGTGGCTGGGTCAAAGCCATGAAGGAAACACTGTCCCCTGTCCCCGGGGAGTTCCCACTCTCCAAGGGGAAATGGGCTTTACAGAATGACAAATGTAGAATATTGACAGGCAAAAGGACACCAGAGGGAGTAGCAGGAGCCTTTAATCGTAATAGAATTTGTAGCAATGGGATTATTTATCACTGAGAAGATGTAATACAGAAAAATAAATTCCGTGTAATAGTGGTTGGGTCGCGAGCTGAATTCTTCCTTCCCTCCACCCTCAAGCCCCACCCTAGCACACAGAGTAGCCACTCTCTGCTTTTAGGGCTTTATATTAGGTGTCCTGGTAAATGTTACTTTGTTTTTTGAGAGGTTTTTGCCTTAGGTTGCATGTACTCGCAGGGGAGAGAGAGACAGTGAGAAGGAAAATGAGAAATCACCCCCCAAGGTGATGGCCAGGCTGCAATCCAGTTTCTTCATTCTCCTCCTGGGATTTGGGGCGTGCACACACACACGCCTGGCATGAGTGTTTTAAGCCATCAGGTCTGGGACTCAAACCGGGGTCAGCCATGTGGGAGTCCAGCAACATAACTGCTACGCCATTTGCTAATTCCAAATGTTACTTTTTAAAAAAAGGTCTACTGGTCTTTTAAAACTTGAAAAACACACTTTTCTGTAGAAGACCCTTCTCTTTGGACTCTCTTGGGATGCTCATTTAGGGCTCTTATGAACAGAGGACCTTGTTTTCAAGAGGGTGCTCTGAGATGGGACCCTTCTCTGTGGGACATTTGGAACATTTTTTTCAACACAGAATTGAAAGCTTTGCCTTCTCTGGGAATTTTGCCTCCAGGTGATAATTAACAGGCCAGGACAGAAGGAGGGATTCTCTGAATATATTTTCACCTCCATCTTTATTTTAAAAGTGAGGTGTGAGGTAGAAACAGGAATAGGAGATAGGTGAAGCAGGTGTGGAGGGCCATTTCTGGAAGGGGTGACCTCATGACAGGAGGTGTTTTCTAATCTGAAACCAGGTCCTGGAGAGTTTGAGGCACTGGTGGGAGGCTGAGTTCAGAGAGCTGGAGATTTGATGAGCAGGGACGAGACAGCCACTGAGGGGGGGTAAGCGTGGATGGGACCGGAAGCAGGGCAGGGCTCGCCTTCCTCCAGATCATAGTCTCCATCAGCTGTTTCATCCCAGGGTCTCTCCTGAGTCCCGCTGGGCCTGAAGAGACAGAGAAGGAAGTTTGGTGTGTGCCAGTGAGCCAAGTGACAACGCCCACAGGATCATTGGAGAAGGGAGCTGCCTCAAGCCGTCAGGAGGCCAGAGAGCTCGTCTGAGACTCTGTGGGGTTATGGAACCCCTGCGGGGTGATTATTTCTGTTGGTCTCTGCTGAAGGCTTCCAGTAGTTTCCTATGACTGCTGTAAAAAACCATCTTAAACTCAGTGGCTTAGAAGAACACACCTATATTCTTTGGAGGTCAGAAGTCAAAGCAGTCTCACTGGTTAAAGTTCAGTCAAGGGGTTGGCGGGGCTGGTTCCTTTTGGAAGACTCCAGGGAGAATCTATTTCCTTACCTTTTTTTAAAATTATTTATTTATTTATTTATTTATTTATTTATTTATTTAAAACAGAGAGGTTTACACAAAGGGCCCACCTGGTTAATCCAGGATAAATCCCCTATCTCAAGATCCTGAACTCAGCAACTCTGCCCATTCCCTTTGCCGTAGATGATGGTGTTCACAGGGTCTGGGAACCAGGATGTGGCTGTCTTTGGGAGGCCATGATCCGGCCTGCTGGTGGGACAGAAGGTATCCTCCCTCTGCAGAACCCCTCTCAGCTTTGAGACAAGGGTCTGTGATCTCTGCTCGAGGTCTCTGAGGACAGGCTAGGGCTCTCCGGAGCAGGGCTGTGCCAGCCTGGCACTCGCCAGGGTGAGAGTGTCCAGGCCTTCCTCCAGGAGGTGGAATGTCCCCTGGTGGGCATCCTCAAGCTCAGTGAGACCCAGCCTGTGGGCCAGCTCTCTCCGGAGCTGACTTGTCTGGCTCTAGAAACAGGAGTGGGAGCTACTGCCCCTGCCTGAGAAGAGAATAGTTCTTCTCCTCCTTTGAAGTGGCAGCTCGAGTGCCTCTGTGGCTTTGTTCCCTCTCAGATCAGCTGGATGTGTGTGGACCTAAAACATCTGGGCTCAGTGTGGGGGCCGGAGGGACTGTGCCAGGTGCCTGGGAAGGAGAGACGTGGGACTTCCCGCTCCTCCTCACGGGCCTACAGATGGTGCAGGGCCAGGCTCCCATGGCATTTTCCATTTGGAAACATTCTCCTAAAGAGCAGGATTTTCAGAAAGTGCCCTTTTGTCAGGAAAGGGTGGCATCTGGCTTAAGATCATGCATCCACTCTCGTCTAGGCATTGCATCGCCTCCGGGAAGTACGTGGGTGCCTGGCGCTTGCTGTGAGGAATGGGGCGAATGGTTTAGTCTGACTGCCTCACGCGGTGTAAGATGATCTAATCATAACTCAGTCCCGTTCTGGTCTCTGCCCTGCCCCGAGTCATCTCTGAGACCGACTCCCCTTGTGTTTGCTTAGCCCCGTGGGCCAGGGTCCAGCCTGTCCCAGGTCCTCTGCACCACCCTGGGTTTGCGTCAGTGGCCTGTGGGCCTCTTTGAGTCTCAGGAAGCCAGTACCTTCATGCTGGGAGAAAGAAAGGGAGCCAGAGGGGAAGAGCAGAGAAACAGTGCCTCTCTTCCTGTGCCCATCACAGTCCACCTAGAACTCGTTCAGCCTTTATTTTATCTTTTCCTTTTTTTTTTTTAAGAATTATGTATTTTGATTTTATTTATTCATTCATTTTTATTTTAATTTGACCAGAGACAGACACACAGAGAGAAGGAAAGTGAGAAAGCAAGCCACCAGGTCCGGGACTTGAACCGTGGTTGGCCATGTGGGAGTGTCCAGTGCCTTCACCACCATGCCACCTGCTGGTCCCCTATTTTATCTTTTTCTTATGACATCTTCCAAATGTGGGCAGCACACACCCTTTTCCCTGCTGAATAACAGAGTTCAGCTTTCGATTGGCAAAATGACTTGCCTGAAGTTTTGAAAAGGGTGCTGGAGACCAGGTGCAGTGGGTGTCCTCCCACTGCTCCCACCTTGGGCGGTGCCTCCCGCTGTGCCTGATGATCTTCGCAGTGGGTTCCCTGGCACTGTCTCCTCCACAGTCAGAATGAGGACCGAAGGGTAGGAATGCAGTGCGGGTCATTGCACGTGTGTCTGACTCCTCCTCCTGGCTGGGGAGTTCCCTGAAGACAGGAATGTGTCCCTATATAACTGCTCTGTAATCTCGTGGTGCCTAGGTGAGCATCTGCACCTAAGTGGTGAGAGAAAACACTGCCACCCCCACACGGTATGTAGGAGTGTACCCTTTGTGCCGATGCTGGAGTTCTGTGAGGTTTCACCCTGATGGTAAGGGGGTAGACCTCCAAGGAAGCAGTCAATCCCGTCGCAGGTCATCCCGGGACAAGGACCAAGGACTTCTTCTCCCAGTGCCTTGTTGTTTGGGCCTTGCCTCTACAGGATCAGGTGTGTCTGAGGACTTCTTCCCAGGTCATGGGGAATGAAGACCTCTGCTTGGAAGAGTGGAGAGTAGCTGATGGTGGCCGTCCATATCTAGTAACCCCTGAAAATGGTGCTCTGAGTTTGGTTCCTCAGTGCTGTCCTCAGACTGAAGACCGGCAGTGCTATAGAGCACGAAGACAGACCCGTCTCCAGGGAACCTGAGTGGTCTAGGAAGCAGTGTCCTGGGGCCCTGGGAGCAGCAGCAGCAGTGACCAGTAAGATTCTCAAAGGGGGGACCAGCAGGTGGTGTGGTGGCTAAGGCGCTGGACGCTCCCACACGGCCAACCACAGTTCGAGTCCTGGACCTGGTGGCTTGCTTTCTCACTTACTCTCTCCCTTTCTCTCTCTCTGGTCAAATTAAAATAAATGAATAAATAAATAAAATTAAGTAGATAATTCTTTAAGAAAAAAAAAAAGATTATCAAATTATCAAAGGGAAGGTGGGCGTCAGGACAGTTGGGCTGGTAACTCTAGATGCTCCACCCCATGATAAGACTTTTCCTCTTCCGCCCAGGGCGGAAGATCAGGCTATTACTTTATTTAAGGAGCCAGCAGGCTTCCTTACATTAAGTGCCAGACAGACCTTTAGAAACAGACTGCCTTTCTTTTTCCTTGCAGACGTTGAGTTATGGGTTAATTCTGTCCTTAGATGCTAGCTCGGGCACCCCACCACTCTCTGTCACATGGCGTTTATGGGAAGTAGCATTCCAGGTTCCAAACAAGTGATCCGCAAGTGAGGCTGTGAACACATCCTGCTCGCCAGCAGGGCTCTCGCCGCCCACTGGCCTGAGGCATCGCGTATGTGTTTCTGTGTAAGAACCACCTTCAGGGCTGTTGTCCAGCCCAGGCTCAGAGCCCACAGGCCTGGCAGGAGTATTTAGGTTGGTGGATATTTGACAAGCCAGAGCAGTGCTTCCGTTTTGGACGTTGAGGGGTGAGTTCTCTAGGCATCCTTACTACCCTGTCTGGCTTAACATTGAAACTATCCATTCCAACGGTGAAGAGCCCCCAGGGGCTGTAAACAGGAGAGGGACCTGACCACATCTGCATTTCTGAAAAGCTCTCTCTCGAAGAGACCTGCAGGACTGTCAGACTGTTCAAAGGTCCCAGGGAGGGAGGGATGATGGCACGGGCCAGGATGATGACTGAGCAGATGGCCAGAAGAGCCGGGCCTGGTGGCTGGCTGACTGTGGGGGATGCAGGAAGAAAAGCTGAGAGTTGCATTCACATTTCTGGTGTTCCTGGGGTGACACTGAAGTCACCAGGCAGCTGGAGAGAGGAGCTTTGAGCTCTTCTTTTGGGAGACCCTGAAAATGCCATGACGACTTCCAGAGAACTGCCATCCCAACTGATAGTTCAAGTGCGTTCTTAAAATATCCGCTCTCCTTGGCAGAGTGGAACTGTGTGTAGGAAGAACCACGTGGTCCTTCTTATTCCGTGTTCAGTCCCCGACGTGTGATGTCTATTTTGAAATATGTGGTTTATGCAATTTCACCTAGCGAGGTTTCTCGGGGTCATTTGTTACTGTTTTTCCACTTATAAAGGTACTACACCTGAGAAAATTCCTAGTTAAGGAATAACCTCATAGCATTTTTTTAAAGAACATTCTTACAAAAATCATACACTTACGGGAATTCAAATTATAACGTTAAAAACTACAGACTGCCAACAGTGACGTTTTACCATGTTGATAGTGACTTTTTAATGTGCCTGTTTCCATCTGAATTATTAAACTGTTAATTGTCGGTACAAACAAGCCTTCTAAGTATTCCTTGCCTTTCTCTCCATTTTAAAATGAAACAGCACCCTTAGAAACCAACACGGCATCCAGACAGTGTTAAATCACTCGTGTAGGCTATCAGAAAATTATGCTAACAGGAAGGGAACAATACAAACATACAGTTTGATGACATTTTCAGAATTAATCTGAAAACATCTGTGCATATGCGTGAGAGCTGACGCCCGTTTGAGTCAGAACGCTGCAAGCATAAACTCTTCCATTTGACTCTTCGCTTAGTAAAACAAAAATGAAACTGAGAAGAGTTTCTGTGTTTGAAAACTGGGAACAAAGACAACAGGCCTCTTCTGTATGGCATTCAAATTCATCTAAGGTGAGACTTCCTTTATCTTAAAAAATTTTTTTGCGAGGGGAGAGGTTTTTGCTATAGGGCACGTGCGCTCTCCAGAAGGACAGAGAGAGACAGAGATACAAAAAGCAAGAAATCACAACCCCCCCACTGGGGGATGGCCACGCTGCAATCCCTTCTCCTCCATTCTCCTTTTGGGGTCTTGGGCATGCACGCACACGCACCCAGCGTGAGTTTAAGCCACTGGGTCCGGGACTCGAACCACAGTCAACTGCATGGGAGTCCAGCGACATCCATTATGCCAGCTGCTGGTCCCATCCTTTACCTTAAAATTCTTGAGGTAGGAATTCAGAGTTTCTTAGGATTCATACCAAGGCTGCTTCCATTATTTGGCTTGAAGAGAGAAAACTGTGTCCTGTTTATATATGAGAATAAATGTCACAGGTCTCCCGTTTGCTCTTTTCCCATTGGGGTTCCTGCCCCGCGATTAGAAGAACTGTGTATCCATGTGAAAAGGAAATGGAGAGATTATCAAGTCAGCTTGATGCTGAGACCGCACAGCACTCAGGGCCGACTTCTCCTTTCACTGTGGACGGCCTGGTTTTGCAGCTTCTAGCAAGGGTGTGCGAGAGGGCAGCCTGCAGAATTCTCCTGGTGGGTAACACAGAAAATGTCCCGTGGCTCTTGTTGACCTTCCTGTCTCCACATCTGGAAAATAACAACAAAAGTAAATATTTGGGGTCAGGTTTATTTCAGTCGGACGAATTCCAGTCCGATTGCTAAAATTAGGGATTCCGTGGGATGCGCGTGGTTGGAGGATCCGCCTGGAGAGTGTGGTCTCCAGGGTGGCCAGTGCTCCTATTTGTCATCGCTGGCTTGGAAATGTGCATCCAAACTTCCTCTTGTGTCTGGACATCTGTGCAGACCAAAAGCCAGTGGGGAGAAAGCTCTGCTTGGCTCAGTGACTAAGCCCTCACCGCCCAGCCCTCACCAGATGACCTCTCCTTAGAGGAAGATTGAAGCCTGCCACCTGTTCTTTTTTTTTTTTTTTTTTGAGAGGTTTTTCCTCTAGAGCACATGCGCTCGCCAGACAGACAGAGACAGAGAGACAGAAAGCGAGAAATCACCCCCCGGGGGGATGG
>NW_006206439.1:590646-608730 GCF_000334495.1 Tupaia belangeri chinensis | reverse complement strand
CACACGCACCCAGCGTGAGTTTAAGCCACTGGGTCCGGGACTCGAACCACAGTCAACTGCATGGGAGTCCAGCGACATCCATTATGCCAGCTGCTGGTCCCATCCTTTACCTTAAAATTCTTGAGGTAGGAATTCAGAGTTTCTTAGGATTCATACCAAGGCTGCTTCCATTATTTGGCTTGAAGAGAGAAAACTGTGTCCTGTTTATATATGAGAATAAATGTCACAGGTCTCCCGTTTGCTCTTTTCCCATTGGGGTTCCTGCCCCGCGATTAGAAGAACTGTGTATCCATGTGAAAAGGAAATGGAGAGATTATCAAGTCAGCTTGATGCTGAGACCGCACAGCACTCAGGGCCGACTTCTCCTTTCACTGTGGACGGCCTGGTTTTGCAGCTTCTAGCAAGGGTGTGCGAGAGGGCAGCCTGCAGAATTCTCCTGGTGGGTAACACAGAAAATGTCCCGTGGCTCTTGTTGACCTTCCTGTCTCCACATCTGGAAAATAACAACAAAAGTAAATATTTGGGGTCAGGTTTATTTCAGTCGGACGAATTCCAGTCCGATTGCTAAAATTAGGGATTCCGTGGGATGCGCGTGGTTGGAGGATCCGCCTGGAGAGTGTGGTCTCCAGGGTGGTGTGTGCGCTCACCAGAAAGACAGAGAGAGACAGAGAAACAGAAAGCGAGAAATCACCCCCCGGGGGGAATGGCCACACCGCAATCCCTTCTCCTCCATTCTTCTCTCGGGATCTTGGGCACGCACGCACATGCGCCCGGCGTGAGTTTTAAGCCACCGGGTCTGGGACTCGAACTGCGGTTGGACTACATGGGAGCCCAGTGACAGCCTTTATGCTAACTGCTGGTCCCTGCTACCTGTTCTTCATACTCGCCAGTCGCGCGTTCTGAGAGCACAGCCCGCATCCTGTCCCTGCCCCTCCTCAGAGCATCCATTGACCACCACCCTCCCCTGCCTTCAGGTGAAAGGCCTCCCTGCGCTGGTCTCACCTGATCGCCCATCCTCTGCCCCACAAGGGCCGCCTCATCGCCTCCCAGACCACACTGTAACTTTCCAATTCTCACATGTAAACCACACCCTAGCCCCTCTGTCCATCCTCCTGGGCTCAACTGCAATTCCACCTCCCCCGGGAAAACGCCCTGCAAAGGGAAGCCTTGGCTGACCACTCTGAAATTCTGCCTGGGCCATCCACTGCTCTTGATGCCCACCATGAAGAGGGCACTCTGATTGGCTCTCCCTCTAGGCATCCGGTTTCCCTTGTCTTGTAAAAGGCTTCCTTCCCAGCAGTGGTTCCTGAGCTTGTCTTCCTCCTCCACCCTGACTCACTCAGCGCTTTGTAGAATGCAGCAATGGCGGCCTTTGCCCTCCGCTTCCCACTGGGACTCGTTAGGAGTGGGAGGCATGGGGCCTGTGTTCACGGAGCTTAGCCTTCACCTCTTCCTTGGGTAAATAAAATTAAAATGAGCAAGGCTGGCTTCATGGGCTTGTGGGCTCTGCCCCAAAGAGGATTCTCGTCTTGGTTTAAGACAGCTTTCACTGTCCTAAAATTCTTACTTTTGGAACAAGAGGCCCTGCAGTTTCGTTTTTCACTGTATCCTGCAAATTATGTATTCAGTCCTAGGAAGAGATCGAGTGCTGACAGACAGGTAAGGGTGGGGAGACGTCCCACAGTGGATGCTGGGTCGGGTACAGGTGGAGGTCGGTGGAGGGTTTGCAACAGAACGGGAGAAATAAAGGAGATGCATGCATTGTGAAGTTTATCTCTTGCAGGAGTGCATTTTTCTGATACAGAAAATCAGCAGTGTTCCTTAGAGGTGGTGACCCCCCAGGACCTGGCTTTGGCTCACAAGAACCTTATTTCAGATCTGTTGTAAGCCTGCCAGGCCCCGTGCCAACAACAACCTTCCCATGTCACTTAGAGAAAAAGCTAAGTCCTTCCAGCGGCCTGGCCTGTGGGTCCTCCCTGACTTGACCCTGACCACTGACTTCCTCACCTACTCTCCCCACAGTTACTCTGCCACAGCCACATTGGAGCCCTTGCCACTCCTTTTTTATTTTATATATATTTTAACTTTTGTTTGAGTCTAGAGACAGGGAGAGAAAGCACGTGAGAGCCCTCCCTGTCCCTAACCCCTGGGCCTTATGCCATGATCCACCCTCAGACCAGCCACCCGGGGTCACAGGCACGCACACACGTACCTGGCATGTGCAGGTGTCCTCGAGATGTGAACCCGGAACCTTTCCACATGGGTTTGGGGTTGCAGAGTGTTGCATTACTGCTGTACCACGGAGGCTGGCCCCTCACTGTTCTCGAACACAACCGAATTCCCCACCTCAGGGCATTTGCGTCTGCTGCTCTGTCATCCTGAAACGTCCTCTCCCGGGTGACTCCCCTCACCTCCTCTAGGCCTTGGCTCAGTTGTCATTTTTCAGTGTGTTCTTTTTCAGTTAACCTGCAAGAGGTCTTCAGAAAGCCCATGAAAAATTATTATGAAAAAACGTGCATGGATTTTTTGTGTGTGCATGCCAAAATAAACTACCTTCTCAATTCCATTTTCCCATAAACTTTCTGAAATACCGTCATATTTAAAATAACACATACACCACTCTAACCTACTTTAATTTTTGTTGTTGTTTCATTTTTCCTTTACTAGGGAGTGGAGGGAAGGAAAAGAAAGGGAAAGGGAGAGAGACAGAGAGAGGCGTTTTTAACCTGATCTTGCAGTGTCCCAATCCTCCTGTCCCGTCTCAATTTGCTAGGATTACAGATGTGCAGCTTTGCTTAGCATGTTCAAGATGGCCCGGGAACTGGGAACCAGCAGTTAGCGTAATGGCTATGTTGCTGGACTCCCACGTAGTCGACCGCGGTTCGCGTCTCGGACCCGGTGGCTTAAATCTCACGCCGGGCGCGCGTGCGTGTGTGCCCAAGATCCCGAGAGGAGAATGGAGGAGAAGGGATTGTGGCGTGACCATCCCCCCTGGGGGGTGATTTCTCGCTTTCTGTCTCTATGTCTCTGTCTGTCTGGTGAGCGCACGCGCCCTATAGCGAAAACCTCTCAAAAAAAAAAAAAAAAAAAAAAAAGATGGCCCAGGAACTGAACCGAGGCCTCCCATGTGGCCTCCAACCCCCCAAGCGGTGGCACCGTGTCTGTTCTGCTTTCGTTGGATCCACAGCACTTGACGTGACAGCCTCTAAATTTTACCAGTCGTTTTCATTCCTATTATAATGGAAGCTCAGCAAGGGCAGAGGTGTTCCTAAGTTTTCGTTTTTACTGCTCTATTCCCCAAGACCTAGAATACTCTCCGATGTGTAGTTGACATTAAAAGAATAAGTGTAGGATGAAATGTACTGCCCTCTGGGAGCTGCTAGTCTCACTACTTGAGGGGACCCTCTGCAGCATACAGATTGCAAGCCCATGAAGACTGCCCAAGAAGGAACAGTGGTGGCTGGGGAGCAGTTTGTGGGCCTTGGGAAAGGGCAGTCTGGCTGACAAAGGAAATGAAAAGACATGAGGGAGAATTCACCAAGTTAAAGGAGAAAATGTCATGAAAGAGTTTAAGGTCAAGGGAACCAGCAGTTAGCGTAATGGCTATGTCGCTGGACTCCCACGTGGTCGACCGTGGTGGTGGCTTAAAACTCACGCCGGGCGCATGTGCATGCGTGCCCAAGATCCCGAGAGGAGGGAACCAGCAGTTAGCGTAATGGCTATGTCGCTGGACTCCCATGTAGTCGACCGCAGTTCGCGTCCTGGACCCGGAGGCTTAGAACTCACGCCAGGCACATGTGCGTGCATGCCCAAGATCCCGAGAGGAGAATGGAGAAGGGATTATGGCGTGGCCATCCCCCCTGGGGGGTGATTTCACGCTTTCTGTCTCTATGTCTCTCTCTGCCTGTCTGGCAAGCGCACGCGCCCTATAGCGAAAACCTCTCCAAAAAAAAAAAAAAAAGAAAGAAAGAAAGGAAAAAGAGTTTAAGGTCAACTGGTGGCCTGGTGCTTAAGGCAACTGAATCCTACATGGCCAACCTTGTGGTTCAAGTCCTGGACCTGGCAACTTGAGAAACATGCCAGATGTGTGTGCATGCATGCCCAAAATCCCCAAAGGAGGGAGAAATGGAGAAGGGATTGTGACATGTCCGTCTTCCATCGGGGGAATGCTTTCTCATTTACCCTCTCTTTTGCTGGTGAACACACACACACCCTCTGGCAAAATTTTTTTAAAGCAGAGTTTATTTTGGTGCAAAAAAAAAAAATTGAAATCCGTGCATAGTTTCTCATAATACACATTTTCCATGAACAATTAAGTGGAGCTAAAATGAGAAGAGCTGAAATGAGCAGAGCAGCTGGAGCGAGGATGAGACCATCAGAACCACACCAGGGAGTGGAGAGCGACAGCTATGGTGGATGGTGTACCCACACCAGAAACACCAGTATCGCTTGCATTTCTTCTCCTACCGTGGACCCCCTGTCACTGGTCACATAAACTATTTATTAAGTTAGTTCTTTTGGCCTCATCGATGCCAGTCCTTTGACATGGATTATGGAGGATTCTTGGGGCATTATTTGAAGTGATTATTCCTTTTTTCAGTCTTGGACCTATTTTTGGTACAACTGGATAGAGAATGTAGATCATGGTATATTTTCGCTACAGAACCAACGTAGAAGTAGTACATGCTGAGTGAACTGACTTGCTATCTGAACTAGCAATTCTAATTAAACATCATATGAAGAAGTTTGACTCAGTCATGGTAGGTTTTAGTGGAATTTTATGACTGTGGTTTTCATTTGCAGGTAAGAGTAAGAAAGAAATGCAGGACCAGCAGTTGGTGTAATGGTTATGTCACTGGACTCCCATGTAGTCGACTGCGGTTCGAGTCCCGGACCCGGTGGTTTAAACTCACACTGGGCACATGTGTGTGCGTACCCAAGATCCCAAGTGGAAGATGGAGGAGAAGGGATTGTGGCGTGACCATGCCCCCTGGGGGGTGATTTCTCACTTTCTGTCCCTCTGTCTTTCTCTGTCTTTCTGGTGAGCGCATGCACCCTATAGGAAAAAAAAAAAGAAAAAGAAAGAAGAAATTCATTTTCTGAAGACACTTACAGGGCTCAGTGATAGTCATTGGTGATGGTTAGTTAGCTGGGGGTAACCAAACCCCCAGCTCTTGGATCACCCACTGGCCAGAGGGAGTGGGAAAGCTACCCCATGGAGTGTTAACCATAATGACGGTGGGCAGAAAACTGTAGGCTTTGCAGCCCAACAACCTGAGTTCAAATTCCCGTTCTGCTCTCTGTGCGTCCTTGGGCAAGGTATATGTGCTTTACCTCTTAGCCGATAACTGGGAGTGATGGTACCCACGTGTGGTGAGGATTACGTCAGGTTGAGCACACTAGTCACTGGCAAAGTACAGCAGGCATTCCGTCAGCAGCAATCATGCTTCCTCCCCATCCACTCTTTTTTTTTTAATTGTAGTTAAACACACATAACATGACATTTACTCTCTTAACAAATTCCTAAGTACACGGTACAGTTGTTAAGTATATGCACATTGCTAAACAGCGGATCTCTAGAATTTTTTATCTTCTATGACTAAAACTCATTGAATAGCACCTCCTCATTTTCTCATCTTCCCCCCATCCCAGTCCCTGGCAACCACCTTTCTGTTTTCTTCGATGAGATTGACTGCTTTAGGTACTGCATGTAAGTGGAATCATGCGATATTTGTCCTAGGACTGGTTTATTTTACTTAGCATATAGTTCTCAAGGTTTATCCATGTTACAACATGCGTTAAATTTCCCTTCCTTTTTATTTTTTTTAATTTTAAGGAATTATCTATTTAACTCCATTTGTTATATTTTAATTTGATTAGAGAGAAAGAGGAAAAGGGAAAGCAAGAAAGCAAGCCACCAGGTCCAGGATTTGAACCGTGGTTAGCCATGTGGGAATCCAGCGCCCTTAACCACCACGCCACCTGCCAGCCCCTCCCTTCCTTTTTATTTTTTTTAAAGAATTGTTTTATTTAACTTTATTTATCTATTTATTTACTTATTTATTTTAATTTGACCAGAGAGGGATAGAGTGAGACAGAGCGAGAAAGTGAGAAGGCAAGCTGCCAGGTCCGAGACTTGAACCACGGTCAGCCATGTGGGAGTTCAGCACCCTTAACCACCACACCACTTCCTGGGCCCCCTTCTTTCCTTTTTAAAACTGAATTTACATACATTCCAGTGTATGTAAATGCCATATTTTCTTCATAAATTTATTGAACATCTTGGCTATTGGGAGTAATACTGCAGTGAACATGGAGTATAACCATCTCTTCAAGAACCTGTTTTTAATTATTTTCTATAATTACTCAGAAATGAGATTGCTGGATCATCTACTAATTGTATTTTTCATTTAACCTCTATACTGTTTTCTGCAGCAGCTATACCATTTCATTCCCACCAACAATGCTCAAGGATTTCATTTCTCCTTATCCTAGGCAAAAGTGTTATTTTTTGTTTTGTTATTTACTTAATTTTGGATAATGACCATTCTAAAAGGTGTGAAGTGATAGCTCATTTTGATTTTGATTTGCATTCCCTGGTGATTGTAATAGTAAGGATCTTTTCATACACCTGTTCAGGTCATTTTTATTTCTTCTTCGGAGAAATGTCTATTCAAGTCCTTTGACCATTTTTTTAAAGAATTACTTTATTTAATATTTATTTATTTAAATTTGACCAGAGCAGGACAGAGTGCCAGCAAGTGAGAAAGCGAGCCACCAAGTCCAGGACTCAAACTGCAGTCAGCCATGTGGGAGTCCAGTGCCCTTAACCACCACACACCTGTTGGCCCCTCTTTTGACCATTTTTAAAAATTGGATTATTGGGACCAGCAGTTGGTGTAATGGCTATGTCGCTAAACTCCCATGTAATTGACTGCAGTTCGCGTCCCAGACCCAGTGGCTTAAACTCATGCCGGGTGCATGTGCGTGCGTGTCCAAGATCCCGAGAGGAGAATGGAGAAGAAGGGATGCGATGTAGCCATCCCCCCCGGGGGGTGATTTCTCCCTATCTGTCTCTCAGCCTTTTGGGTGAGTGCATGCACCCCATAGCAAAAACCTCTCAAAAAAATTGGATTATTTGGAGACCAGCAGATGGCGTAATGGCTATGTCGCTGGACTCCCATGTAGTCAACTGTGGTTCGAGTCCCAGAACCAGTAGGTTATACTCACGCTGGGCATGTGTGCATGCATGCCCAGGATCTTGAGGAGAGAATGGAGGAGAAGGGAAGCGGTGTAGCCATCCCTCCTGGGGGGTGATTTCTCACTTTCTGTCTCTGTCTCTCTCTGTCTTTCTGGCAAGTGCACACGCCCTGTAGCAAAAATTTCTCATAAAAAATAGGATTATTGGGAACCAGCAGTTAGCGTAATGGCTATGTCGCTGGACTCCCACGTAGTCGACCGTGGTTCGTGTCCCGGACCCGGTGGCTTAAAACTCACGCCGGGCACGTGTGCGTACGTGCCCAAGATCCCGAGAGGAGAATGGAGGAGAAGGGATTGCGGCGTGACCATCCCCCCTGGGGGGTGATTTCTCGCTTTCTGTCTCTATGTCTCTCTCTGTCTGTCTGGCGAGCGCACGCGCCCTATAGCGAAAAAAAAAAAAAAAAAACCTCTCCAAAAAATAGGATTATTTGGGGTTTTTTGCTATGAGTTGTAGAAGTTCCTTACGTATTTCGAATATTAACCCTTTATCAAATACATTGTTTGCAATTATTTCCTCCCGTTCTGTAGGTTGTCAGGATCATGGGCACACCTATAGGTTTTCTTGATTGAGTATGATGTTAGCTATTGGTTTTTCTTATACAATTTTTATTATGTTGAAGTGGTTTCTTTTTCTTCTTAGTTTGTTGAGTGTTTTTGTCATGAAAGGATACTGAATGTTTCCAGATACTCTGTGTTTATTGAGATGATCCTTCATTTCGTTAATGTAGTCTATGTTTGAATTCAGTTTACTAGTGTTTTGTTGGGGACTTTAGTATGTCTGTTCATTGGGGATATTAACCTGTAGTATTCTTTTCTTGTAGTGTCATTGTCTGGCTTTGGTATGAGGGTAATACTGGTCTCATAGAATGAGTTAAAAAGTGTTCCCTCTTCTTCAAACTTTTGGAAGAATTTGAGAGTGATTGGCATTAATTCTTTAAATATTTGAAATCTTCTGTGTAGCCATCTGGTCCTGAGCTTCTCTTTGTTGGATAGTTTTTGACTATTGATGTGGTTTTCTTACTAGTTATAGATCTGTTCGGATTTTCTATTTCTTCATGATTCAGTCTTGGTAGTTGGATGTTTCTAGGAATTTATCCATTTATTCTGAGTTACCCAGTTTGTTGGGATATAAATATAGCTTTCCCTAATCCTTTTTATTTCTGTCGCATCAATTATAATAGCTCCACTTCCATTTCTGATTTTACTTTTTTGAATTGTCTCTGTTTTTTCTTTAGTCTAGCTAAAGGATTTCAATTTTGAAGATGTTTTCAAAAAAAATCTACTCACTTTTCTTTTTCCTATTACTTTTCTGTTCTCTATTTTACTTGATTTATTCTCATATTATTTTCTTTCTTCTGCTAAATTTGGGCCTAGTTTGTTCTTCTTTTTCTAGTCCTTCAAGTGTAAGTTAGGTTGTTTGAGATCTTTAATGTAGGCATTTACTACTATAAACTTCCCCCTTAGTGGTGCTTTTGCTGCATCCTATAAGTTTTGTTACGCTCTTTTTGTATTAATTTACTTTCTAATTTTCCTTTGGTTTCTTCTTTGAGCTATTATTGTTTACTCAAGAGTGTATGTTTAATTTTCATATATTTGTCAATTTTCCAGTTTTCCTTCTGCTATAAATTTTTAGTTTCATTCCACTGTGGTCAGAAAAGATACTTTGTATTATGTCAGTCTTTTTAAATTTGTTCAGATTTATTGTGACTTAAAATGTGATCTTGGGGGGCCAGCAAGTGGCATGGTGGTTAAAGGCGCTGGACTCCCACATGGCCGACCATGGTTTAAGTCTCGAACCTGGTGGCTTGCTTTCTCACTTCCTCTCTCTCTCTCTGTCTCTCTCTGATCAAACTGGAAAATAATAATGAAAATAATAATAAATAAAGTTAAATAAAATAATTCTTAAAAAAGTATTAAATTTAAACAAAAACAAATGTGATCTTGGGAATCTTCTGCATGTGCTTGAGAAAAACGTGCTATTGCTGTTGGGTGGAATCTTCTTGTGTCTCTTCGGTCTGTTCAGTCTATAGTCTCATTTAAATAGACTGTTCCTTATTGATCTTCTGTCTGAATGTTCTGTTAGTCTACTATTACTGTGTTGCTGTCTATTTCTCTCTGTAGCTCTACATGCTTCCTTCATGTACAACTTGTGTGGCTTAATGATGGGTATGAATTCTGAGAAACTCATCACTAGGTGATTTTTGTCACTGTGCAAACATCAGAGTGTCCTTACACAGACCTCGATGGGATAGCATACTACACACTTCAGCTCTTTGGTACAGCTTCTTAAACTCTTACGGGACCACTACATTGTATGTAGTCTGTTGTGGACAGAAATTGTTGTTATGTGGCTAGTGGCTGTATTTGGGTTCTCTGATGTTACGTGCTCATGGACTATAATAATCATTGTGCCTTCCTGATGAATTGTCTCTTTAATCATTATCTAGTGTCTTCCTTTGTCTCTTGTGACAGATTTTGACTTAACGTTTATTTTGTCTTACGTAAGTATGGCCAACCCTGCACTCGTGGAGTATGATTCACATGGAGTGTTATTTTTTCATCCTTTAACTTTCACTCTGTGTGTCCTTAAACCTAAAGTGAACCTCAAGGCCCGCAGTAGTGGTTAAGGTGCTGGCCTCCCACATGGCCGCCTGCAGTTTGAGTCCTGGACTTGGAGGGTTGAGAATTATGCCAGGTACATGAGCGTGCATGCCCAAAATCCCAGGAGGGGAGTGGAGAAGGGATTGTGGTTTGGCATTGGCCACTTCCCCTGGGCGGGGATGTGTGCAGTTTCCCACTTTCCCGCTCTCTGTCTCTCTCCAGCAACCATACATGTTCTATGGGGGAAAAAAAAACTAAAAAAAAAAATAGCTAAAGTGAGCCTCTTATAGACGGCAGCATGTAATTGAATCTTGTTTTTCTTCCCTCATTCAGCCACTCTATGTTGTTTGGGAAGTTTAATCCATCTATGCTTGAAGTCATTATTGATAGGAAAGGACTTATCACTATTTCAGTTGTTTTACATCTACTTCATAGTTCTGTTTCCCTGTTTCCCTTCTTTCTGTCTTCCTTTTGTGTTTCCTTATTTTGTTTGTTCGTTTGTTTGTTTTGTGGTGACATGCTTTGATTCCTTTCTCTTTTGCTTATCTTCTCGAAGTGTCTTCTTTGTGGTTAGCATGGCCCTTACGTGAAACAACTTGTAGTAAAACAAATGCATTTTAGGCCGATAAGGTCATTGTTAATCTTGGCATCGTTTTTTTAGGCACAATATAAGAAAGAGGTGTTTTTTTCATTTGAACCTTTATTTAGTGGCTATATATTTTATGAATATCATGCTACTAAATCCCAGTGGTATTTTTTTTAATGACTTGATAAAGTGACTCTGACATTCATCTGGAAGTATAAAGGGTTAGACTAGCCAAGAATTTTTATTATTGCCAGAGGGAGTGCGTGTGCACCAGAGAAAGAGAGAGAACATCCCTCCAACCGCCCCCAGAGGGGTGTGGTCACGCCACGATCCTTTTTCTTCTATTTCTCCATCTGATTAGGATTTGGGGGCATGTGCACAAACAGGGCTGGTATGTTTTCAAGTCACTGGGGTCAGGACTGAAACCATGGTCACCCATGTGGGATCCTGCTCCCTGTGCACAGGGCTTAGTCACTACACTATTAGCCACCTTTTAGTAGCCAAAAAATTAAAAAAAGAAAAAAAAGGAAAAAAAAAAAAGAAGAAGCAGAGGACAGGGACCAGCAGGTAGCATGATGGTTATGTCACTGGACTCCCATGTAGCTGACCGCGGTTCGGGTCCCAGACCTGGTGGCTTAAACTCATGCCAGGCGCGTGTGCGTGCATGCCCAAGATCCTGAGAGGAGAATGGAGGAGAAAGGGATTGCAGCATCACCATTCTCTTTCTGTCTCTCTCTCACTCACTGTCTGTGTGGCAAGCGCACGAGCCCTATAGCGAAAAACTCTCCAAAAAAAAGAGGACTAATGTAATTAAATATTAAACAATAAATCTACAGTAGCAAAGCTGTGTTTTACTGGCATAAGCAGAGACATAGAAAGGAATGGAATGGACTGTGCTAGAATAAAATAGAACACAAAGCCTATGTCGATGTTTGAGGATGGATTGTTTAATAAATATTGGGATATTTGGTTCATCTTTTGGAGGAAACGTGTAAAGCTCTTTATCTACTGAGTTCCAGAACAAGTTCCAAACAGTTTAATATTTACTTCAAAAGATATTTATGATAGGACCATCCATGGCATGGTGGTTAAGGCAGCTGGATCCCACATGGCCAGCTGTGCAGGTTAAGTCCCGGCCTCAGTGGCTTTAAAAACATGCCAGGCGCATGTGCTTGCTTTCCCAAAATCCCGAGAGGAGACTGGAGGAGAAGGGATTGAGTTGTGGCCACCCTCCCCACCCCTGCCCTGTGAGTGATTTCTCACGTTCTCTCTCACTGTCTCTCTCTCCGGCTAGCCCACGTGCACTATGGCAAAAACCTAAAAAGGCCAAACGAAACAAAAACCAACCTGAAACAGTATTTCCAACGTATAAATTAATCAAGGGATTATGTCTAATACGTGGCAAAAAGTAACACAGGTGCGTATGTGTGTGTACGGAGAGAGAAAATATAGTTCAAAGCAACACAGGTGCGTATGTGTGTGTACGGAGAGAGAAAATACAGTTCTCAAAAGAGGAAATATAATAGAGAGACCAGCAGATGGTGTGTGTCATGGTTACGTCACTGGACTCCCACGTAGTTGACTATGGTTCAAGTCCTGGACTCGGTGGCTTACAACTCACGCCAGGCACATGTGCATGCATGCCCAAGATCCCGAGAGGAGAATAGAAGAGAAAAGATTGCAGCATAGCCATCCCCTGAGGAGTGATTTCTTGCTTTCTGTCTCTCTGCCAAGTGCACGCACCCTAGAGCAAAAATCTCTCTTAAAAAAAAGAGAAAGAAATATGGTAGAAGGGGTCAGAAAGCATACAAGAGATTGTACACCTTGAATGGCAATAAAGAAATGTGACTTAAAGCAGCAATGAGTTGCTGTATTCACCTTCCAAGGTGACTGAGGCTGTTTCTTCTCTCTGCTGGCTTCAGAGCACCTGTTGACACAGCCTTCGTGGAACACCCCCTTCTAGGTCTAGGTGGACCACAGGTGTCAAGAGGCTTGACAATTTTTTCAGTCACTTTGATCCTAGCCATTCTACTTCTAGGAGTTTCTTTCTTTTTCTTTCTTTCCTTTTTTTTTTAATTTTTTTATTTTTTTACTTTTATCTACATTTTATTTTAGGCTGACTTTATTACCGTGCCATAATAAGTTCTTGTTTCTCCTGGGTTATCTTTTCCTTCTGTGCGACTTCCTCTTCCGGTTTAGGAACAGTTTGCCCCTTTCCAAGGAGGATCGTCTGGATGTGGCAGGGGGAGCTCATGTACAGGTTAATCTGCCGACAAGCTCAGCACGTAGACGGCGCATCTTGGGTGCCTTGTTCACCTGAATGTGCTCAGTGACCAGAGAGTCTACAGCTCACCATTCCTTCAGTTCAGCGTTACTCTCTGCAGTTTTAAGCATGTGCAGCAAAAGTTCAGCCCTCTTTTTGGGCCACCGACCTTGTGTCCAGCCCCACCGTTTGGCCTGGGCACAGCTACCCGCCCCACCGTCGTAACGACGGAATGGCACCCACTGCTTCTGTAAAGTGACAGCCTTCAGATTCCTGGTGACTTTTGAGATGCGTACCCTTGGCCTGGACAGTTTCACGCGTGTTCTTAAAGTGAACACGAAGATTGGAACCTCTTGATTTGCATGACTTTGTGGGTTTCTGGGAGTCAAGTGTATAGTGAACCGTTTTCAAAGATCACCTCAGGCCACTTCCGAGACGAGGAGCGCTCCTAGGAATTTCTAAGGGAACATGCTCATAAAGGTTATGTACACCGATGCTCACTGTAATATTATTTCTGCTGTTTTTAATGTTTTCTTGGTATAATGCATAATACATGACACAGAATTAGTTTTTAAGTATATGATAAAATTCTAAGTATACAAAGGGAAAAAAAGAAAAAATTACTTTTCCTCCCCCCACCCCATGCCCAGTTCTAGCCTCCATCCTCCCAATTTCTGTCCAATGGAGCAGTTACTTACAAATCCTTCCAGAGATACACTTTGCACATATAAGAACATATGTATATATGTGCTTTTCAAAAATTTGATTAATGCTGTGGTTAGTGGTGAATAGTACCACGAATAGGACCTTGCTTTTCTCAGTTAGTACGTCTCAGATCCTGCTCCGTTGTCAGCGGGCAGTGTGCAGAGGCTGGGAGCACAGACCACTTGGGCTTGAACAGATTCTACTTTTTTTTTTTCTTTTAAGAGAATTATTTTATTGGAGACCAGCAGTTGGCGTAATGGCTATGTCGCTGGACTCCCATGTAGTCGACCACGGCTCAAGTCCCGGACCCGGTGGCTTAAACTCAATGCTGGGTGCATGTGCATGCGTGCCCAAGATCCTGAGAGGAGAATGGAGGAGAAAGGATTGTGGTGTGGCCATCCCCCCGGAGGGGGTGATTTCTCGCTTCCTGTGTCTCTCTGTCTTTCTGGCTAGCGCATGAACCCTGCAGCAAAAATCTCTCCAAAAAAAAAAGAAAAGAAATATTTTATTTAATATATTTTTTAGTTTGCATATAATTTTTATATTTATTATATTTATTTTATTTATTGTTATTACTACTTTTCTCCAGTTTGCTATAGGGCACGTGCACTCACCAGAGAGAGAGAAAGTGAGAAAGCAAACCATCAGGTCCAGGACTCAAACCATTAGCAGCCATGTGGGAGTCCAGCATCTTAATCACTACGCCACCTGGTGGTCCCCAGACTCTACACTTCATTAGCTATATCATCTTGGGCAAGTTCTCTCTCTCTTTTTTTTTATTTTTTTGGAGAGGTTTTTGCTATAGGGCACGTGTGCTCGCCAGAGAGACAGAGTCAGAGAGACAGAAAGTCATCCCCCGGGGAATGGCCACACCACAATCCCTTCTCCTCCTTTCTCCTCTCGGGATCTTGGGCACACACGCACATGCACCTGGCATGAGTTTAAGCCACTGGGTCCGGGACTCTAACCATGGTCGGCTACATGGGAGTCCAGCAGCATAGCCATTACGCTAACTGCTGGTCCCATCTTGGGCAAGTTCTTAACTTCTCTTCATCACCTAGAAAATGAGTATAATAATAGCCCCTCCCTCATAGGCTAACCGTGTCAAATAAGCCAGTGTATGTGCAGTATAGCACAGTGCCTGTCACACCCTATTACGGTCACGTGGAGCTGTGTCCTTATTTTTTATTAATTCCTGCTAGAGTATGTGCACACGAGAAAGCAAGAAGCACCCTCTGCAGGACTCTGTCATGTCACAGTCCCGTTATTAGAGGCCTCCAGCCTGCCGGGATTCTGGGCATGCATGCACACGCCCAGTGCATCTTCAGGCTGACTGGGCTAGGGACACAAGCCCAAACCCATGTGTGGCTTCTTGCTCCATCTGCTGCACTGCCCGCTGCACCACACAGGCTGTACTAGTCCTGACAGCTGTGTAATATCCCACTTTGGGGACCAGCAGGTGGCATGGCGGTTAAGGCGCTGGACACTCCCACATGGCCGACCAGGGTTCAACTCCTGGGCCTGGTGGCTTTCTCTCTCTCTCTCTCTCTCTCTCTCTCTCTTTCTCTCTCTCTCACTCTCCCTCTCTCTCTCTCTCTCTCCCCTTCTCTCACTCCCCCCCCCGTGTGTCTCTCACTGGTCAAATTAAAATGAATGAATGAATAAATAAAATTAAATAACTCTTAAAAAATAATAAACCCCACTCTGTGGATGTATTACACGTTGTCTGACCAGGCCTGTACTGATGGACTATACAGTTCCCAGAATTGAAGTTGCAAACAATTTGCAGCACTTGCCGTTACTCGTGTTTTCAAAAGAAACTATGTGAATGTCCAAAGTTAGTTTAGTTTTTGCACAGTCCATGTTTATATGGTGGAACACAGTACATCCGATCCAGATAAGATTGATGAGAGGTATCTAATGACACATATAGAGTTCACATTTGTTAAGTAGAGGCAAATATTTTTAATATTTACTAGGTTTTTCTCATGAGAGACATGATGATATTGACTGTGAAAATTTAGAAATGGTTTAAATGTATAAAGAAAAATAATAATCAGGGCCGGCAGGCAGCGTAGTGGTTAAGGGCACTGGATTCCAACATGGCTAACCACAGTTCGAGTCCCAAACCCGGCAGCTTGCTTCCCTCTCTCCCTCTGGTCAAATTTAAATAATAATAATAATAATAATAATAAAGTTAAATGCAAAACATTATTTAAAAAGGGAAAAATAATAATTACCCTACAGTGATCCTGAGATAGCCACACTTAAGATGTTGGTCTATTTTATGTAACTTCTTCTTCTGAAAACTTGCACTATAATTTTATAAGAAGCAAGAGTTACTGTCTTTGCTAAACATAGCGGGGAACTGTGAATTGAGTTCCTCAGATGGAGGTGGTGTAGATTAAGACTCCTTACAGGAAGAAGAGGTTCCCAGGGAAGTCGTGTTCTTTGAATTAAGCTCTCTCAAAGGATCATAGGAACTTATTTTGTTTTTTTGATCAGAGAGGGATAGAATGAGAGAGAGAAAGTGAGAAAGCAAGCCGCCAGGTCTGGGACTCAAACCGCAGTTGGCCATGTGAGAGTCCAGCACCCTTAACCACCACGCCACCTGCTGGCCCCGGAACTATCCTTTTTTAGTGTATCAGCCGTTTTCATTGTTCTGTGTTCCCATCCATACATTCACTTATTCAGTAAATATTATTCTGACAGGTCTATTGAATCACCAGCATGAAGTTTCTAGGTCCTGGGGACTCAGACAGGAACAAGATAGGTGAAGTCTCCGTGCCCAGGGTGCCTCCCTTCTGGACCCCCTGGAGCCCAGACAGCTCACATGACTGAGTTCCTGGCATGGCATGGGTGTGCACGTGTCTGGGATGCCCCGTCCAATACTGACCACAAACACTTCCCCGCGTGTCTTCGTTCCTCATAGCTGTACAACATTGTCTCCAATTGCAGCGCACACGTGGGCAGAATGAACCATTCCTGCTTCGCTGGGCATTCAGATCGTTGGCAGGAATACTTCATGGTCTTTGACGTGTTACTTAAACTGCTTTTCTCTTTTATAGAGCGTTAACCAGTAACATGTGAGTAAATAGGTTCACACCATCAAAACACCACCAGGGGCTGACAGGTGGCATGGGGGTTAAAGGCACTGGATTCCCACATGACTGACTACGGTTCGAGTCCCAGACCTGGTGGCTTGCTATTTCGCTTTCCCTTTCTTTCTTGCTCCCTGTCTCTGTCTTGTCAAATTAAAAAAATATTAATAACAAATGGAATTAAGTAAATAAATAATTCTTTCAAAAAAATATAGGAAACAAAAAACTCAACCGCCAATAGCTAGCTATGGGTATTTGTATCGTTTCTGTTTATGTGATGGGTGCAGTGCTGAGCCTTGTTGTTTGAATACTCTTTCACTTGATTCTTGTTCAATTTTAACCTTCACTTCCTCTTACGTGCATTATCTGTTTACATCCTTGGTTCCACTACTTATTTTGGCTCTCGATACGAAAAGCAGACTCTGGTTGAGAGCTCAGGTTCTAGACTTACACAGACCTGTTTCTATCCAGCCCTGCCGCTTGGGAGCTCCATGACCTTGGTCTGGGGGCCGCGCTGAGGCGAGGAAGGGTGTTTCCAGCAGGAAGCTAGTCACGGAGAGGCCGATGGCATGGGTACATTTGGGACACAGTGGGATGACCGTGTCTGTTCTTCTAATAAGGGTGCTGTGAGGGGACCAGCAGTTAGCATAATGGCTATGTCGCTGGACTCCTGTGTAGTTGACCTGCGGTTCGAGTCCCATTCCTGGTGGCTTAAACTCAATGCCGGGCACGTGTGCGTGCTCAAGATCCTGATAGAAGAATGGAGAAGGGACTGTGGCGTGGTCATCCCCGCTAGGGGGTGTTTTCTCGCTTTCTGTCTCTCTGTCTCTGTCTCTCTTTCTGGTGAGCGCACGCGCCCTATAACAAAAGCCTCTCAAAAAAAAAAGAAAGGTGTTGTGAGTATTAATGGTTCCTTTTACAGTTTTCAAATGTGTGGCATGCGGAATGGAAGCAGGCAACACAGAGCCTCAGATTCAGAGTTTCTTCCTGGAAATGAGACCCAAACCAAGAAGAGTTGTAAGAGAGGCAGGAATGGGGCAGTGGGCGAACTGGGAGGCCCGGAGTCAGTTCTGGATTTGAACTCCAGCATCCTCACCGCACAGTCATTGGTACAGGGAGTCTCCATGTTCTCATCGGAAAACGGGGTGGTCGTGTCAGCACTGCGAACGGGGAAGACCAGGGGTCATTATGTCAGGGGCCTCACCCAGGCAAGGCGCTCCATGGTGTGGCCACTCCGAGCCAGCAGTGGATGGGGAAGCACAGAGACCGTGGTGGAAGGTGAGCTCAGAATCCCTCTGCCCCGAGCTTTGCCTCACGGCCTCGCTGCCAGAGGACCCCTGCCGTACAGGCTGCGGTGAAAACTGAGCTGTGCCGAATCCCCTGGGGACATTTCTTGTTCAGAAATAGAAGAGGAGCTGACTGGGAATCTCAGAAGGTGACTCTTCGGTGACTAAGTCCTTCTGTAGGAGTGAAGGCTGTTTGGGTTCTCCGCAGCCACGTCTGCCCTGTGACCTGGCCCTTCTCACTCCTAACACTCCCCCTTACGTTGGAACAGAGGGAAGTGGTGT
>NW_006206439.1:584260-590269 GCF_000334495.1 Tupaia belangeri chinensis | reverse complement strand
ACTCTTTCCGGGTGGGAAAGGAATGTAACGTATGCGTAGACTGCCCAGAATTTCCTGTCGGACACCCATTCCAAACCACGGCCCCGGGATGCATTCCAGAGACTGCAGCCCAGTTCTAGAAGAGAAGAAATGGTGCATTCATTTCAAAGGCCACCTGGGGAAGATCTCCCTCTCCTCCCTGAAGGAAAGGTGTTTACATGTTTTCCTTAATGATGTAGTTGTGAATTCCGCTGTTCGCTCTGTTCCGTGTGATAAGGCACTCTGACATTCCCACGGATGGAGAAATGCCTCACCTTGGACAGTTTCAGTGCTCAGTTTTATAGCTGTTAAAGCACTCGTGTCTCCGCTGATGCTGGTTAGGGTATGTTGATATTTTGAATGTCTTTTAAAAATGCTTGCAGGATATAAATCTGCTACTATGAATTACTTCTTAATTCTGCTCTTGTGATCAGGAAGAAGCTAGTTTCGAGGGCAGGTTTTTGTTGCTTTGACATACCGAGGAGACTTGGAAAAACCAGAACTGGCCAGTCCTTATGCAGGACAGAGAAGAGGAAGGAGAAAGAGGCCTCCCTATAGAACTGGGCTCTTTTCCAAACACAGCATGGACACGTGCACACTGTAAAATTAAGTTTATTTCTTTTATGAAAGGAAGGTACAGGTGCCCTTGACAGGGTCTCACCATGCTGCAATCCTTGCCCTCCAGACTCCCAGCCAGCCAGGATCATGAGTACGCTTACCCATTGATGCCCCCGGTATGGTCAGATCAACCCGGGATCCAAACTTGGATCTCCCATACGGCTCCAACAACGAGCAGTGAAGCCCTACTGCCTGCACCACTGCAGCAGGGTCGTGAGTGAGAATCTTACAGCTGAAGATCAAGGTTGTGGGGGTTGGAGGTGCTGAGATCAATGGATAGAAATGACCAAGAGAAAGCATTAGTGGCTAAGCATCTGGCTAAACTAACCAGACGGGATTCTTGCTAAGACAGGTCAAAGTGGAGCAGACATTACCTGGGGGACGGTGGAGGACAAGGAATGCAATTAGATATCCAAAGTAATCTAATACACAGGCTCTTCCAAAACAATCCTGGAAAGCACTTATTACAAGAAAAACTTGCATAGATTTCTCTCTATTTTTTTTTTTTTTTGCACCAAAGTAAAGTCATATTTTAGTTTCACTTAAAGTTCCCCCTCCCCTCCCATACGAAGGATTAAGGATGCTTGGAAAACTTAACTTAGCAGGACCCTGCTAAATTTGGATTGTACAAGGACATAACGGATAGACTGAAGAGACAGTTCGGAAGCTTGAGTCAAGTTTGGTCAAACAAAGAATCTTTGCTAATAGTAAGTCAGCTTTGTTCTGAAATTATGTTGTGCTGGGTCCTTAGTAACCTGGCCTCTGTGCCAGCACATTTATACCATGAGGGGCTGGCTTGGCACCGAGGAAATTAAAGGCAAATCCTTCTTTCTTTTCTTTTCTTTTTTTCTTTTTTTTTTTTGGAGAGGTTTTTGCTACAGGGCACATGCACTTGCCAGAAAGATAGAGAGAAACAGACAGACAGAAAGTGAGAAATCACCCCCCAGGGGGGATGGCCACACCACAATCCCTTCTCCTCCATTCTCCTCTCGGGATCTTGGGCACGTACGCACATGCGCCTGGCGTGAGTTTAAGCCACCGGGTCCGGGACTCGAACCATGATCAACTACATGGGAGTCCAGCAACGTAGCCATCACGTTAACTGCTGGTCCCATCCATTTTTTATTTTCTGTAGCTGCTAAGATGCAGTTGCTTCACTTGAGGAGAAACCTGAATGATCAGGGATGGATTCACAGAGAGCAGCAAACACTTCCGCCTCCGTTCCAGCTACTCCAATATTCATCTAAAACTATTTTGATTGTGTAGAGGTGTGTGGAGAGTGGCGAGCTTCCGTCCCCCTCCTAGATGAGACGCGATGAAGGCTTTGTGTGGAGGTGGGCGCATCTGCTCAGGAAGGTGAGCGCACGAGCTCTGACTTGGTGCAGATCCCAGAGGTTTAGCTCCTAAAGCCAGGGGTTAAGGATCCTTCCAGAGCCTCCCCATATGGAATCCAAGCCAGATCAGAACGCAAGAATTACAGAAGGTCAGTGGTTTTGTGGCATGTGCAAATATCGCATTCATTAAGCAGCTCTGGAAACAGCTCTGGGTGTTTGGGATCAACATTTCAAACTCCGGAGATTGAAGGGAACCAGCCAGGTCAGGAAATGTAAGAATGAGCCGAAATGCACCCTCTCCGCCCGTGTGCTCAGACTGGTGAGCTCAGGGGGCCTTGTCCTTTAGCATGCACATGGTTAACAGCTCTAGCTCTGTCCACATGCCCTTTTCACCAGTCCTCTTGGGCCACCGAAGGACCAAACCGCGCCGTCTGCCTTGGTGAACTTTCCCCCAGACATTTCATGTTTTTAATTACAATGCTTTTTGTAGCCATATTTCAAATATGTCCTAGAAGAGCCCTGAGTCCTAAGGTGTATTTTAAGCCTCAGCTGTGGAGCTGCCTTTTGTTTGCTTGTTTAGTTTCTATCAACATTATTTTACAGAGACTCCTTCCCTAGATGGGAGGTCACGTTTTAAAAAGCTACTTAGTGTTCTAGGTTTAGAACTCACATAACCAGAACCAAAATGGGTCTGCCTACTTGCATGCAGCCCGGCCGTTTTTGCGAGGACTGTTGTCTAGATACAGTGTTCAAGCCAGGACACTACCCTGTGCTCCTAAACCAATCAGAATCTCCTATTACCTTTTACGCTGCTAGTGGTTTTGTTTTGTTTTGTTTTGTTTTATTTTCGCTATTGGGAGCGTACGCTCACCAGACAGACAGAAAGAGACAGAGAGACAGAAAGTGAGAAATCACCCCCAAGGGGGGATGGCCACGCCACAATCCCTTCTCCATTTTCCTCCCGGGATCTTGGGCATGCACGCACATGCGCCCAGCGTGAGTTTTAAGTCACTGGGTTCGGGATGCGAACCGTGGTCGACTGCATGGGAGTCCAGTGGAATAGCCATTACGCTTACTGCTGGTCCTTGCTAGTGGTTTTTCTGTCCTATTAAAGCTTCAGGTTTTTTGCTGTGTCCACACAATAGTCCTGTGGGGTAGGCATCATTATCTTGTACTACTGTTGCAGCTTAGGTAGGTGAAGTCATGCCAGCTAACAAGTGCCAGGGCTGGGACTTGAACCCAAAGCCCCTTTGCTTTCTTGTAAATTGTATTTAGAGTCAGTTTCTTTATTCTTTTTTCACATGTACTCACCAGAGAGACAAAGAGAACGAGAGGGAAAAAGCACCCCCTCAGTGGGGCACATCATGCCACAGTCCCGTCTCCATTTCTCCATCCTGTAGTGGTCTTGGGCACACATACACACACACACACGCAACTCACACACATGTGCCCAGTGTGTCTTTTAAGCCACTGGTGCTGGGACTTGAACCACAGTCAGCCATCTAGGATCTGGCTCCCTTAATCCCTAGACTATGGGTCCAGCCCTAAAGTCCGTTTGTAACTAAGAAAATTCTATACGCTAGGCACTTACATTGGCTACATGTCTGATTTCCAAGTATTCTGGATCTTGACTGCAGACTGATAATCTGCATTAGTCATCATTTACATTCTAAAGTCAGTAGTTCTAATTACAGAGGTGAAACAGAGACATTCATGGTACACATCTGATCACGCCCCGCCCCATCTCCTTAGGATGAAAGCTAAAGTCATCACTGTGTTTTACAAGGCCCTTGCTGTCGTAACTCCCGTCTCACACTCCTTGTTGCTGCTCTGATTTCCCGAATAGTTCACGCTCTCATCGCATCAGCCCTACTTCTGTTTCCCCCACCACAACAGTTTTTATGACACTCTCAGCCCAGTTTAGAAGATATTTCTTTCAAGAAGCCATTCCTGTACCCCAGCCCATAATCCAAATTGTGTAGACCTTCTTTGGGCCTTGACAATACCCTGTACTGCCCCATCATAACAAGAGTCATTCTTTATCAGAATTGTTTACTCAAGTATCTCTCCCTCTAGACTGGGGCTTCATGAGGTCGGGGCTGTGCCAGTATCCATCGGTGTTCCTGAAGTCCCTAGTACAGGAGTTCGCATTTTCAGGGATAATCCTCTCTATTGCAAATCACAGAAGCCCAATTCATATTGGCTTAGCAGGAAAAGGGAATTTGTTGTCTTACATAATGGAACATTCCAGAAGGGTCTGGTTGTAATAACACCCTGAGTGTATCTCAGCTACATTTTTTTCCCTCGCTTTTGGCTTTATGTTCAGGTAGGCGCTTCTCTCCAGGTGGCAAAGATGGCTCCCAGCAGTCCCAGGCTTATCCTACTGTCTTAGGAAACGCAGAAACAAGAGAACCTCTCCAATAGCACTAACGTGATTCCTGGGGGAGATTCCTGGGCGAGATTCCTGGGCCTGAGGTGGTTTGTGTGCTCTCTCTAAGGCAGTCACATGGCTCTAGTTGGCCCATCTTTGGTAGACTGAAAATTGGTGGGGTAAGAGTTGTTCCCCAGAGGAAAACTGAAGAACTTTTACCAGAAAGAAAGTTAATGGATTCTGGCATGCAAAAAATGCCAGATGAATTCTGTTTTCTTCATCTTTAACTGGCATTTTGAGGATACTGGCTCTTGCTGCTGGGCTAGCACTTTGCCCCAAAGGACTAGGGAAGTATTTGGGACAGTTCCCATCTTGTTTTTAGGATCGAGGACTCACTTGCTCTGAGCTGGAAACATCCCTGTATGTGTCCACTTTAAGCTGCCTCGTTCTTAGATCCTCAGTAAGCCTAGGGCTGATAGATGTCCTGGTGGGAGAAAGAGAGAAGCATTTATAAGTGGGAAACAGTCTTTATTTGCAGGGATGCAATGATGCAGGTTCAGGGGCCTACACAGAAGAATTAGTTCCCAGGTCATATCCAGGAAGACAGAGCCATGTGCCTGTTTTTCCTGTGTCGCAGTGTCCCTCCAGTGGACACACATAAGTACCATAGGTGAGTGAGGCCCATGTCAACATCTCCAGCTCCTCACAGTTCTCCCCAGGATTTCTGCTCCACCCAGACCTGCTCAGGGAATGGAGAAAAGTCTTAGAATCACTTCTATCTTTGCTAAGGCTACCCCTTTATTCACCTTTATGAGTGTCCATGCCCTTGGCCCCACCATCGGTGTGGAGGGAAGGTCAGCAGCTGTGACCGTCCATGGGCATGTCTTCATTAGCAGAGCTAAGAAAGAGAGAGTGAGCAGTTCTTTTGCTAGACCTATGCTGGACCAGGCCTTGAGAAAATACCAGCACATAAAAGCCTTGTAAAAAAACCTGCTGGTCCACCATCCTCTTCACATGGTCCTTGTGTGGTTCTCCTTGAATGGTCTTCATGTAATCCTTGTCTGGTCCTCAGTGCACAGACAGGGGCAGGAGTCTCTGAGATCAGATGCAGACTAGGCAGGTGTGATGCTCACCAGAGGGGAAAGCTGAGCTGCAGCCTCGGGGAGGATTGAGTAAGGGGTGGGAGAAGAATAGTGTATGCTCCCTCCCCTAACTCAAAAGAAAACAGCCTCAGCAGAGCTCATTTGGATACCCACCACTCCCTCTTCCTTTCCCATCTCTGCATCCAGTTTTTAGAGCAATTGAATAGAATCACTTCCTGAGATTTTTCTAGTTTTGCTTTCTAAATTGCAGTTTATATAACCAAGATCTGTTATAGTAAGTAAAGTCTCCTTGTCAGATGCCAGGGGGAAAGAAGTGTATGCCCACAGAATCCAGCCTTTGATCCAGGTTTTACCTGTAGAACTCCCATTCCTTATGAAGTGAAAGCTTTTAAGAGACTAGTGATAATAGAGACCAGCAGTTAGCGTAATGGCTATGTCGCTGGACTCCCATGTAGTCATCTGCGGTTTGCGTCCCAGATCCGGTGGCTTAAATTCATGCTGGGTGTGTGTGCATGTGTGCCCAAGATCCCAAGAGGAGAATGGAGGAGAAGGGATTGCAGTGTGG
>NW_006206439.1:574675-583991 GCF_000334495.1 Tupaia belangeri chinensis | reverse complement strand
TCTTTTTTTTTTGGGGGGAGCAAAAACCCAAAAAAAAAAAAAAAAAAAAAAAAAAAAAAAAAGTAAAAAAAGACTAGTGATGATAATAATAATAACTAACATTTTTGGAGAGTTTACCCTGTGTTAGTCACTGTTCTGAGTACTTTATAAAAGCCCATTTAAGTCTCACAACAAATTTGTGAGATGGATACCTTTATTATCCATTTTGCAGAAAAGGAAACTGAGGCCCAAAAAGTCATGTACCTTGCCATATCCCTCATGGCTGAACAAATGCATGCTTGGGGAGCAGGAGGCAGCTATAGATTAGAAAATAAACATAAAAATAAATACAATGAACACACAAGTAGAGAAAAGTGAGGATCAGGTGATCCCACCTCTTCTGATGGAGGCAGCCGTGGCTCTACACTGTTCCCAGGTTTATTCTTTTAAAGGGCAGAAAAGTGAGAAGGGGCAGTGGAATGCAAAGCCAGATATTAATTGACTGGAGATGTGAAGACATCTGGCACCATGTAGTCCTAGGTAAGTTTTATCTTCTTGAGCCTATTCTGATTAACACATGTGGCTTCCTTTGACCAATACTACTCTGCCTCTGCAGAGGCAGCTAGCGTATTCACATGTTAATGATGTTCATTGCCCTGCAAATGACTGCTCATGAAACCGTGTTTCTGCATGTGTTTAAAGGTCACCATGTTTGCTCAGATTTAGGCTACTCCCTACATACCTTACCTAGGTCTCATATTATTATTGCTGGTTTAGTCAGTATTTACAACCATGCAAGTTGACTTGGAGCCCTCTATAACCAGCACACAGTCTACTAACTTCTTCTATTAACATATGATAATTATACATATTTGTGGGAGTACAGTGTGATTTGTTGCCTTACATAACTGAAAATTCTAGAAGGGTCTAATTTTAATTAAATCCCCTCTGTATCTCAGCTACTTTTTTCTCAATTTTGGCTTTGTATTCAGGTAGGTACTTCTTTCTAGGTGACATAATTGGCCCCAGTAGTTCCAGGCTTGTTTTATCATCTTAAGAAACCCAGCAGCAACAAGAGAATCTCCTTCAATACTGCTAGCATGAATCCTGGGGCAAACTTCTAGGCGAGGTGGGTTGTATGCCCTCCCTAAGCCAGTCATATGACTCTGATTGGCCTGACCTTGTATGCTGAAAGTACAGTACAAAAATGCAATGTATAATGATTAAACCAAGGTAATTAGTTTGTCTTTCATTTCAGCCATTGGTCATTACTAGTTTTAGACATTGAAAATCCTCTTTTATAGTTACTTCAAGATATACAGTAAATTGTTGCTTACTACAATATATTCTCCTTACTGATAACACTAGAAATTGTTCCTCTTAGCTAGCTGTAATTTTGTTCATTAATCAACATCCCTTTGTTCCTCTTTCAAATCCTTCCTAGCCTCTAGTAACAATTCTTCCTCTCTCCACTTGTACGTCTATATGTATTTATTTATTTCATGAACAAGTAAGAGAGAGACGGCACCCCTAACAGAGTCTTGATGCTATGATTCACCCTCAGCCTCAGCCAGCCATGGATCATGCACGCACATACCTGTTGTATCAGGGAGGGCTCTGAACACAAACCCAAGACCTTCCCTTGAGGGTCAGCCTCATAGAGCATCATTCTTTGCTGCTGTGCCACCACCCAGCCCCTTCTTCTATGAGGTCACATTTTTTCAATTTCTACATACGAAAGATACTTCTCCTTTTGTGTCTGGCTTATTTTAGTTAACATAATGTCCTCCAAGCTTGCCCATTTAACCTCAGGTGATAGGATGGTATCATTTTTTGGTGAATGAATAGTATTCTATTGTGTATATATATGCCGTGTTTTCTTTATCCATTCATCCGTTGATGGACACTTAGGAGATTCTACATCTTGGTTAACTTCATGGTCTTTACTGAGGTGGGTCATGTCAAGAATTAATTGTGGAACCAATCCTGTAGATTAGTGGTTAAAAGAAGCCAGATTCCACATGGCTGATCATGGTTCAAATTCCAGCCTTGAAGCCTTGAGAAATAACACCACGTATGTTTGTATATGTACCCAAAATCATGATGCCGTGGAGAAATGAACGAGAAGAGATTGCAGAACTCCCACACCCATCTCTCTCTCTGTCTCTCTCTGGTGAGCACATGAACCCTCTGGCAATTAAAAAAATTAAAAATAATTCATTGTGGGATGCAGAGTTGACAGTAGGGAGACAAGTCAAGGTGCTAAAGTAGTGGTCCAGGAGCAAAATAATGATGACCTCAGCCAAAATAATTCAGGGGCAAGGAGTTGCTGAGGATAGATTTATGAGCTACTGGGGCTGTCAGAACTAACAACCTAATGAAAGAGGGAGAAGGGATGTTTATTTTTTTAAAACATTCTTTTTTTTTTTACTTTATTTATTTTAATTTGACCAGAGAGGGACAGACAGAGTAAGAATGAGAGAGAGAGAGAGGGAAAAGGAAAATAGAAAGGAAGCCCTCAGGTCCAGGACTTGAACCGCAGTTGGCCATGTGGGAGTCCAGTGTCCTTAACCACCACAACATCTGCTGGCCCTGAAGGGATGTTTAGACTAGGAGGTTGGTACCCTGGGTGAAGAAGGGAGATGATGAGCCCCATTTAGACCTGCTAACTGGGAAGCATCTGGAGGAGGTGCCCAGCAGACAAGTGTATAAGCTGGCCTGACGGGAGAGTTTATGGACTGAAGATGGCGCCATCATACATACATTCATTTGGGACTTCATGTGGCTGAGGAACAGGTTGCCTCTATGGATAGGTGGAAGATGTTGGCTTTGAGCCAGGTCCCTAAGAGCAGGAATGCTGGGAGAAGTGGGATTCTGGAGGAAGGAGAGATATCAGTGTGATGAGGAATCTCCATGGAGGAAGCCAGGAATTAAGGTGGCCAGGGCCAGGTGTGGCGAGGAGAGGGAAGGTTTTGGGGAAAAGCAACAAAAACTTAGGGATGCCTTTTGATGACTTCTTGCTCCTAAACATGATTTAAAAAAATTAAAATCTTGGGATCAGGAGATGGCATGATGGTTACATCACTGAACTCCCATGTAGTTGACCATGGTTCGAGTCCCGGACCTGGCAACTTAAAACTCATGCTGGGCGCATGTGCGTGCATGCCCAAGATCCCGAGAGAAGAATGGAGTAGAAGGGATTGTAGCATGGCCATCCCCCCTGGGGAGTGATATCTTGCTTTCTGTCTCTCAGTCTCTGTCTCTCCAGCACGCGCATAAGTAAAAATAAAAATCTTTACAAAGTGTTTTAAACAGATGTTTAAAATGGCTGCTACCTCCTTCACTCCTCCAAAGTGATTTGTTAAAACCAATGTAACAGAGAGATGAATGATTAAACTATCTTCAGTATCCTCAAAGAAATTGCTCTTTATGACTGGGCCACCAGATGACCTTTCATGGGTCTTACCAGTGGAAATATTCACAGAAGTGAGTGAGGAACAGTGGTGAGAGGTGGAGTCTCTTACTGATCTATTGATAGAACCTAGATCCTACCGAACTGCATCTGCGCGTCCAGGGACGTGAGAGGCTAGGTGGGCGGCCAGAGAAGGCAAGGGGAGCTGTCAGCAGAGAAAGGACATATTCTCGGGTACCTCCTTTTCTCATGGGTGGCTTCTGGTTTTGGAGCTGGTGGGTATGTTCTGCCTTGGTGATATCTTAGGCCGGAAGTGGGTGTGGGCCATGGCAGTAGCTCACTGACCCCCTGCCAGGCTGCAAACACTGGTTTGCTTCACAGGTGTGAACTAGGTTGGTGTAGGCTAAGTCTGAAGGTTTAGGTTTAGAAATAGGATATGGTTTCTCCTGAGCTTCATGAAGTTTCTGAAAGTTTAACAGGACTATTTGCTTCCCTCCTTCCATTGTTCAAGTCATAGCCATCAATTGCCATAAAACGTTTGGAAAATGTTGGAAGCAATGTGTTGAGTTGTGGGGAGAGTCATGATGTGTTTTTCTATGGAAAAACGCATCTTGACTTTCCCAGTGACCCAATAAACACCCATAGTCTGACAGTTACTCAGCATTTTGACATATTTCTGGCCAATCTTTTCTCAAATAAAAGCTTTTTTAGTTTGTTTTACATAGCTATGATTAAACCAGATTATAATGTTATATCTGGCTTTTTTTTGATCTAATGTTATAATACAAACATTTATCCATTAACCTATAGATTTTTAATTTTATATATCAACTAAAACTCTTTTACTGGTTTATAAGCAAGTCAAGGAATTTTGTGGGCTGGCAGGTGACGTGGTGGTTGGGGGCACTGGACTCCCACATGGCCGACTGTGGTTCGAGTCCTGGACCTCGTGGCTTGCTTTTTCACTTTCTGTTTCCTCTTTCTCTCTCTGTCCCTCTCTGGTCAAATTTAAAAAATAAAAATAAAGTTAAAATAATTCTTTCCAAGAAAAATCAAGGACTTTCTAGGTTAGAGCCGAGTGAGAGCTGGGGCTGGAAGCGGTAGGGTTGTGAGACTCCGAAAAGCCTTTTCAAGAACAAGTGAACATTGATGGTGAGTGAGCCTGAGGCTAGGCCTGAGGAAATCCTTCCATTTCTCCACCCAGCCTGGTTTTCAGAGTGTAGACCAGTCTGAGAAAATCGGAATGACCTCAAGCTTCCTGGAGGGCTCTGGAGGCCCTTGACTTATTTAACAAGAAAAAGCCCGAAACGTCCCACAACTGTGGAAGCAAGCCCACGTGGGCTCCTTCACCTCCTCCTACAGGGAAGGAGATAGGTGAGCTGTCATTTTCCTGTTGGGGGTGAGACGGCCTCCATGCAGCCTGGGCTGATTTGCTGACTCCCCCAGCTCTATTTGTAGCTTTGATAGAGTGAGGAATCACATGGTGCAGATTAGAAGAGTCTTACTGGCTCCAGGGTTAGCATATTTTTAGGGTATAGGTTACTTTGTTAAATTAGTTAGTTATGGAGAAGATTTGTATGATCCACTGATGAAAATAGAATGAGGGGAAGAAGGAGGGCAGCAGCAGGTGGCGTGCTGGTTAAGATACTAGACTCCGACCTGGCTGATCATGGTTCGAGTCCCAAACTTGGCAGCGGCCTGCTTTCTCACTTTATCTCTCTTTGGTGAGCACACATGCCCTGTAGCAAAAATTTTAAAAATAATAATGATAAGTAAAATTAAGTAAGTAATAGAAAAGAGACCTTCTCCTTTTTTTTTTTTTTTTAGATTTTTTGCTATAGTACATGTGCACTTGCCAGAGAAACAGACAGAAAGCAAGAAATCACCCCCCAGAAGGGATGGCCATGTCACAATCCCTTCTCTGTTCTCCTCTTGCAATTTTGGTCATGCATGCACATAGGCCTGGCATGAGTTTCAAGCTGCCGGGTCCAGGACTTGAACCGTGGTCGACTACGTGGGAGTCCAGTGATGTAACCGTTACGCCATCCACTGGTCCCATGAGACCCTCATTTAAAAAAAGAAAATAGGATCTAGGGAGCCCTGTGGTGGTGCTGCTGTAAATTGCAGTGCTCTGGAAGGCTGACACACAGAAATAGCACCCACTTCAAGTCTGGAGACCACCCTCAGTAAGCCAGGTACACGTGCCCATGACCCACACCAGCTGAGATGGGAAGGAAATCTCAGCTTTACGACCCTGCTGGGGGCTCTGTTTCTCTCTTTCTCTCTCACTCATGGAAGAAATGAATAAGGACATGTTAAAGGAAAAAAGAAAGTAAGATTTGGGAAGGTGCTTTTTGTAGCCTGCTCAGCCTCCAGCCATGAGCAACAGCGTGTTGACTCGCAGAGACATGTACTGTCAGCCAGGGAAAAGTCCGTTGAATTTGAACGTAGTGTAAGAATGAAAATGCTCGGGGTCTGGCAGGTGGATTGGTGGTTAAGGGCGCTGGACTGCCACCATGGCCGACCATGGTTCAAGTCCCAGACCTGGCGGCTTGCTTTCTCGTTTTCCCTCTCTCTCTCTGGTCAAATGAAAATCGATAAATAAATTTGAATAAAATAATTCTTAAAAAAATGAATTAAAATACTCCGAATAACAATGAAACGGTTTAAGCAATCATTTATCTTAAATGTGAGTTTATTGCTCTGCTTTTCCCGTCCGTTTGGCATGCTTCCTCCTTCTTAATCTGACCTACATCAGATCAAGGTTGTCTTCCGCATGGGGCATGGGGAACTCTCACACTGGAAACAGGTCCGGCTGGGTTCGAATCCCTGATGTAAGCAAGTATTGGTTGTGTTTTCTCAGCAGTGAGATGGAGACAACACCTGATTCCCTGGGTAGCCGTGAGGCATTTGCGAGATGAGGTTCGAGCAGTAGTGGAACCTAGAGGGTGGGCTCTTGGTAAATAGCGGTCATTCTCTCCTCCTACCGCTGTCACTTGGAAGGTCCCCATGCCTGGTGGACTCACTCCATGGCCTATCTGGCTTGGCCTGGCATTCGGGGCCTGAAATGAAACACCCGGTATGCTGTGACATGCAAGCTAGGATTCATGAGGATTTACAAAGCCAGCTTTCCCAGGGATTTATGGTTCGAAGTCTCATCTTTAATGAGTGAGGATCTTAAATCCATACTGACTGGGCCATTTGCCCAAACCCAGGCTCCAACCATTCTTATCTGTGGAGTTGCTGGAAAAACAGCTTTCTCATTCTGTATTAAAATTTCCATGGGAATGCATGTGGTTCCACTCCTGGCGCAGAGTGTACCCCCAAGACTTTCAGCAAAGGTTTTGTGATCTCTTGGGAGGAAAAGTTCTGCACAAATCACTCCAAAGTGCACACAAAGAAGACTCGTGCCAGAATTGCTTTTTGGGGAGAGATCGCTGCAGTGGTTATCTTGTGGATTTAAATCATTTCCTGCACTGGTGATTTTTCCATTAATCCTCAGCACGGTCCCTTGCCTGTGGCCTCTGCTTGGAGCACTGCTGACCCACCCAGACGTGGTATGTGGTGGGACAGCCCCACCAACATTCCCAGGGAAAATGCTTCCACCCTCCAAGCTGTCAGCCTCCTCCCCTGAGGTGTGTTTTTCGTCTCTACCATTTTGTGCCTTTTCTTTCTGACTTGTGACAGCTTGCCTCGAGCCCTGGATAAACAGAAAAGATTAGTACACTCCCTCGGATGCCTGGGTCCAGGACAGGCCGGGGCACAGCCTTGCCCTGGGTCTCATGAAAATGGGCTTTGTCCAGGCTGGCCCTGCTCGGGCTGAAGCAGTGTTCAGCTCATCTCCTGCTGTTTTTGGTTTTTTGTGTAATGAAACCTTCAGCCCTGAGCTCTGTGGGTCCAGGTCTCCACCAACCTCTTGACCAGTGGCAGAGTTTAAGGAGGGGGTTCCTTCCTGCCGCCCATGTCACACTTTTTTAGCTCACGATGTTAGTCATTTCCGTGGTGAGCAGGTAGCATCCAAAAGCCTAGTTCTAAGTGGCTCTTTCTCCGTATCCACCATGAAGAGACGCTTCCCCGGGAGCGTCAACTCTGATTTGTGCCTGAAAACACATTTGTTTGGAAGTCGTTCTGAGAGCAGGGTGGGAATGCTTCCTCTGCCGGGTTCAGGAATGCAGATGGTGACTCACCCTGAGCATGGGTCAGTTAATGAGTGAGCAGCGCCCGCTGGGCTGAGGTCAGTCCAGCCACTAGGGTCAGATTCCATCGGCCAGCTGGCCTTCTACGAGTCTCACTGGATTAACTGTCCTTGAGAGTAACTTCGGGAGTGGGCTCCCCGAAACCCGGGTTCTGGGGCGGGAGTGCATGTCGGAGTTCTCATGTCGTACATGCTGCCTTGCTACCGTGCTCTGTTTCTCTTTCCAGCATCCCAGTGCAGCGTCAGCCTGAAGAAGCAGAGAAGCCGCAGCATCCTCAGCTCCTTCTTCTGCTGCTTCCGGGACTATAATGTGGAGGCCCCTCCACCCAGCAGCCCCAGCGTGCTCCCACCGCTGGTGGAGGAGAACGGCGGACTTCAGAAGGTCAGTGCTCACGGGAAGCTGTGTGCCCAGTCGCACTTCAGTCATGGCCTGTCCATCAAGTGGCAGATGCCTTCGTGAGAGTGTATGACAATTTTCTTAAAGATTTGACATAACGAGGCTGGCGCCATAGTCTGATGATCAAGGGAAACCAACCCTACGTGGCTCACTTGGGTTTGAATTTCAGCCCTGGCAGCTCAAGAAACACCAGGTTCACACGTGTGCTTGCCCAAATGCCAGCAGGATGGAGAAATGGAGAGAAGGGATTGTACCATGGCCACACCGCCTCTCAAAAAAAAACAAATGGGTGCTGGACAGTGGCATGTAGGTTAAGGACCCTGGACTCAAAACATGGCCAACTGTGGTTCAATTCCCAGACCTGCTTGGCTTGCTTTCTCACTTTCCTTCTCTCTCTCTCTTTCTCTCTCTCCCTCTCTCCCTCTCTGGTCAAATTAAAAATTAAATAAAGTTAAATAAAATAATTATTTAAAAAATAACAAGACAATGTACATTTTTGATAATGAATAGCTCAGTCATTCCTATTTAACAGCTCAAGACACTTCATATTTTCCTAACATTCTCTCTTGAGAAGTTGAATTCATGAAATAGAGAATTAAAGAGCCTATAGAGGACTCAGAAATAGAGAAAAAGAAACATGGAGAAGAGCTGACCATAAATATAATTGAGCTTACCTACCTGTTTAATAGCAAACGTATGGCTTATATAGCCTTTAGTATGTGTCAAATAAAAAAAAAAGTCAGATTGTCACACTAAGTCAAAAACCCAAATCCACCCACATGCTGTCTGACAGACACAACTGCAACAGTGACTCACACAGTTACAAGTAAAAGGGTGAGCAGAGAGACATCATAAAAGTGTAAGCAAGATATTACAATATCACTCTCACTCATAACAAAACGGCAGGTAAAAATCACCGACAGGGCCAAAGAGGATTATTCATTATGAAGATAGTTGAGATTGAGGACACAAAAGCTGTAAAACCTTTTGTTCCAAATAATACGTGCAAAGGACATGAGCAGGCAACTCACAAAATAAGAAATACAGGTCTGGCCACGGTGGCATGCTCTGGGAGATGCTGTTGCTCTGGAGGCTGATGCTGCGTGAGAGGTCTGGGTTCGATTCCTGGCTCAACCTGAAGGCTGAGCACAGTAATGTGTGCCTGTAGTTCTAGCAGCTCAGGAGGCTGAGGCAGGAACAGCGTGACAGAACAGACCCTGTCTTAAAAAGAAGGAAAGAAAATGCCCACTAACAGATGAGTGGATAGAAAAACTGTGGCACATATACTCTATGGAATACTATTCAGCCATTAAAAAAAAAAAAAAAAAAAAAA
>NW_006206439.1:556960-574644 GCF_000334495.1 Tupaia belangeri chinensis | reverse complement strand
CCTAGCTTTTGACAGGAAGTGGATGAATATGGAAGATTTACTGCTGAGTGAAGCAAGCCAGGCTATGAAGGAGAGGCATTGTATGTCCCTACTTAATATATACCAAATGTCCGCACTCTATGACTGAAATGGATAAAAGGATATAGAAACACAGTATATAGATGTAAATGCCAGATACAGTGTGTGTGAAAAAGGAGGGTCTGAGGAAGGACATTTAGAAGAAAAATAGGGAGGCAAAGCATTAATGGGACAAAGAAATGTGATATTATCTGTTGAAGATAATTTATAGTTTTATCAACTGTACTAGGGAGAAATGTTCACCTGTTGAAATACCCATTTTGTAAGTCAAATAATGTGATTGAATGTATAAAAGAAAAGAAAAGAAAATAGAAAAAAAAAACAGGATTTATAACCAAAAAAATTCTTAAAAAAAACAGGAAATAGATGCAGTTGTTCAAACATGAAAAAAGAAACGAAAAATTTTCCACATATAAGCATACAAAAAAAATGTTCAGCATGGTTAATAAAGAAATGCAGACTGAACAATGAGATCTAATTATTTAAAGAAAAATAACAAAATAATGTACGTTCTTTGATAATGAGTAGCTCAGTCATTCCTATGTAGCAGCTCAAGGCAGTTCATATTTCCCTAACATTCTCTCTTGGGAAGTTGAATGCATGAAATAGAGAATTAAAGGGCCATTAGAAGACACAGAAATAGAAAGCAAAAAATAGAAACAGAAACATGGAGAAGAGCTGGCCATAAATATAATTGAGCTTAACTACCTGTTTAATAGCAAACGTGTGGGTTATATAGTTATACAGTTGAACAAAAAAATGTTCAACGTGGTTAACAAAGAAATGCAGACTGAACAATGAGATAATCCTTTTGTATCTGTCAAATTATCAAAAACATTTTTTAAGATATTTGAGTTCAGGGGTTGGCAGGTGGTGTGGGGGTTAAGGTGCTGGACTCCCACATGGCCGACCACGGTTCAAGTCCTGGACCTAGCGGCTTGCTTTCTCACTTTCTCTCTCTCTCTCACTGTTCTTCTCTGGTCAAATTAAAATTAATAAATAAATGGATAAATAAAGTTAAAATAATTCTTTTTAAAAAAAAGAAGATATTTGAGTTCAGCATGCAGATGTGGGAGGGAGAGTAGAGGATATTAATTGGTTCATAGTAAGAGTATTACTTGATTACACCTTTTAGCAGAGAAATTTGGCAATATGATCTTAAAAAAAAACTTAAAAATATGCCTATTTCTGGGGCCAGCAGGTGGGGTGGTGGTTGAGGGCGCTGGACTCCCACATGGCTGACTGCAGTTCAAGTCCCAGACCTGGTGGCCCGGGTGGCCGGCTTCCTCGCTTTCCCTCCCTCTCTCTCTCTGTCTCTCTATCCCTCTCCGATCAAATTTTTAAAATAAAATTAAAAATAAGGTAAATAAAATAATTATTTTTAAAAATGCCTATTTTCTGATGTAAGCAAGTCTACTTTATGGACATAATTATGCATGTGAAATGATTGACACCTAAGACAGCATCCAGCATAGGTCATAATATTGCAGAACTGTAAACAGGTGATCTTCAACTACAGGAAGTGGGTGAAAAGAACTGTAAAATCGCCACGTAATCAACAGCATACAGCCATTAAATACAATGTCATAAATAGGACTAATGTAAAACAATGTTCACTAAATACATTTAGTAAGAAGTAGGCTAAAACATGTCGGCTGATAGTCATAAGTATGTGTGTATATATATATCCTCTTTCTTTCTCTCTCACACATGCACATATATTCATAAGACCAGAAGGACATACACTAAAATATGAAGGAAGGGTTAGCTCAGATTAATAGGATTATATACAGATTTTTGTTTTTCCTTCCCTCTGCGTTTTTTTTGTTTATTTGTTTTTCCTTCTCCAATTTTTATAAAGTAAGCTTAAATTTTTTCCATGAGTAAATAAAAAATTATCTGGCCCAGTCATGGTTGCAGATGCTGGACGCTGGTCTTTGCCAGGCCAGGCCCACATAGGAAGCCCAGATCGAATGCCCAGGCCACTGTAAAATGCCTGGTGTGGTACACACCTGTAGTCCTATGTGCTCGGGAAGCTAAGGCAGGAGGACCCCACACCCACAACCAGCATGGCAACTTAGTGAGAGCCCATCTCAAAGAGACATCCCAGCTCCACAGGATGCTGAGGAAAAAAAAAAACACAGCAAAACCCTAGCTTTTGACAGGAAGTGGATGAATATGGAAGATTTACTGCTGAGTGAAGCAAGCCAGGCTATGAAGGAGAGGCATTGTATGTCCCTACTTAATATATACCAAATGTCCGCACTCTATGACTGAAATGGATAAAAGGATATAGAAACACAGTATATAGATGTAAATGCCAGATACAGTGTGTGTGAAAAAGGAGGGTCTGAGGAAGGACATTTAGAAGAAAAATAGGGAGGCAAAGCATTAATGGGACAAAGAAATGTGATATTATCTGTTGAAGATAATTTATAGTTTTATCAACTGTACTAGGGAGAAATGTTCACCTGTTGAAATACCCATTTTGTAAGTCAAATAATGTGATTGAATGTATAAAAGAAAAGAAAAGAAAATAGAAAAAAAAAACAGGATTTATAACCAAAAAAATTCTTAAAAAAAACAGGAAATAGATGCAGTTGTTCAAACATGAAAAAAGAAACGAAAAATTTTCCACATATAAGCATACAAAAAAAATGTTCAGCATGGTTAATAAAGAAATGCAGACTGAACAATGAGATCTACTTATTTAAAAAAATAATGTACGTTCTTTGATAATGAGTAGCTCAGTCATTCCTATGTAGCAGCTCAAGGCAGTTCATATTTCCCTAACATTCTCTCTTGGGAAGTTGAATGCATGAAATAGAGAATTAAAGGGCCATTAGAAGACACAGAAATAGAAAGCAAAAAATAGAAACAGAAACATGGAGAAGAGCTGGCCATAAATATAATTGAGCTTAACTACCTGTTTAATAGCAAACGTGTGGGTTATATAGTTATACAGTTGAACAAAAAAATGTTCAACGTGGTTAACAAAGAAATGCAGACTGAACAATGAGATAATCCTTTTGTATCTGTCAAATTATCAAAAACATTTTTTAAGATATTTGAGTTCAGGGGTTGGCAGGTGGTGTGGGGGTTAAGGTGCTGGACTCCCACATGGCCGACCACGGTTCAAGTCCTGGACCTAGCGGCTTGCTTTCTCACTTTCTCTCTCTCTCTCACTGTTCTTCTCTGGTCAAATTAAAATTAATAAATAAATGGATAAATAAAGTTAAAATAATTCTTTTTAAAAAAAAGAAGATATTTGAGTTCAGCATGCAGATGTGGGAGGGAGAGTAGAGGATATTAATTGGTTCATAGTAAGAGTATTACTTGATTACACCTTTTAGCAGAGAAATTTGGCAATATGATCTTAAAAAAAAACTTAAAAATATGCCTATTTCTGGGGCCAGCAGGTGGGGTGGTGGTTGAGGGCGCTGGACTCCCACATGGCTGACTGCAGTTCAAGTCCCAGACCTGGTGGCCTGCTTCCTCGCTTTCCCTCCCTCTCTCTCTCTGTCTCTCTATCCCTCTCCGATCAAATTTTTAAAATAAAATTAAAAATAAGGTAAATAAAATAATTATTTTTAAAAATGCCTATTTTCTGATGTAAGCAAGTCTACTTTATGGACATAATTATGCATGTGAAATGATTGACACCTAAGACAGCATCCAGCATAGGTCATAATATTGCAGAACTGTAAACAGGTGATCTTCAACTACAGGAAGTGGGTGAAAAGAACTGTAAAATCGCCACGTAATCAACAGCATACAGCCATTAAATACAATGTCATAAATAGGACTAATGTAAAACAATGTTCACTAAATACATTTAGTAAGAAGTAGGCTAAAACATGTCGGCTGATAGTCATAAGTATGTGTGTATATATATATATCCTCTTTCTTTCTCTCTCACACATGCACATATATTCATAAGACCAGAAGGACATACACTAAAATATGAAGGAAGGGTTAGCTCAGATTAATAGGATTATATACAGATTTTTGTTTTTCCTTCCCTCTGCGTTTTTTTTGTTTATTTGTTTTTCCTTCTCCAATTTTTATAAAGTAAGCTTAAATTTTTTCCATGAGTAAATAAAAAATTATCTGGCCCAGTCATGGTTGCAGATGCTGGACGCTGGTCTTTGCCAGGCCAGGCCCACATAGGAAGCCCAGATCGAATGCCCAGGCCACTGTAAAATGCCTGGTGTGGTACACACCTGTAGTCCTATGTGCTCGGGAAGCTAAGGCAGGAGGACCCCACACCCACAACCAGCATGGCAACTTAGTGAGAGCCCATCTCAAAGAGACATCCCAGCTCCACAGGATGCTGAGGAAGAGATTCAGGGACCCTGAAGACCCTGTCTAGAAGCATACACACACATGCCACCATCACCAAATACATAAGTTAATGAAAAGTTATCTGTCAAGTCTAAATGAGGCCAGTCCCATAGCCTAGTAGCAAAGGGAACCAGATCCCACATGGCTGACTGCAGTTCGAATCCTGGCCCCAGCAGCTTGCAAAACATACCAGGTACATGCGCATGTGAGCCCCAGATCCCAACGGGATGGAGTAATGGAGGAGAGGGGGTGCTGCATGACCATGCCCCATCCAGAGGTCCTTTCTCTCTCCTCATCTTTCCATCTCTCTCTCTCTCGTGAATGCCCTCTGGCAATTAAAAAAATGTAAAAAGTACATGAGGCTACAAGGCGAGGAATTCTGGAAAGATGACCACCTGGGCATGTGGCTCTGACCATTCAGATTATCTCTCTGGATAAGCCCCGTGAGTTTTCTAGGAGCCAAGATCTGCATTAAGGGCCCCAGTTTTTCCAACCTTGCCAGGGGAGAGAGCAGGCACAGAATTCATTTTCTCTGGGATCCAGCAGGTGATGTGGTGATTAAGGTGCTGGACTCCCACACTGCTGATCACGGTTCAAGTCCTGGACCTGGTGGCTTGCTTTCTCACTTTCCCTCCTTCTCTAATTCTGTCTCTTTCTGGTAAGCACATGTGCCTTATAGGAAAAAAATAAAATTAAGTAATAAATAAAATTAAATAAGTAAGAATTATTAAAAAAAAAAATTCTCTCTGGTACTCAGTGAGAGGCAGAGGAAAAGGCTTGCCTCGCTCAGAGCCTCAGAACAGAGATTTAAAACCTCTTGTCGAGGGACCAGCAGTTAGCGTGATGGCAATGTTGCTGGACTCCGATATAGTCAACTGTGGTTCAAGTCCCGGACCCAGTCAGTGACTTAAACTCATGCCAGGTGCATGTGCATGTGTGCCCAAGATCCCGAGAGGAGAAAGGAGGAGAAGGGATTGCGGCGTGGCTACCACCACCCCACCACCCCCCGTGGGGTGATTTCTCGCTTTCTATCACTCTGTCTTTTTGGCAAGCACACATGCCCTATAGCAAAAACCTCTCTAAATAAATAAATAAATAAATCCTCTTGTCTCATGAGGTCAAACAACCAGCAGAAGCCTGCAGACTCCCTTGGAAAGGGGCTGTGCTAATGATCTGGATTGCTTTTGGTTCTTGTACCCTGCAGGAACCCATGGAGGGGAGGGCTTTTCTCATCTCTGTAGGTTTCCAACTTGGGCTCTGCCAGACTATGGTAATATACTCCTTGCAGGGCCTTCATTACTCCCTCTTCTGCCGCTTCCCAGAGATCCGGATGAACTGAACCTTGCAGACACTTAGGGAGTGTAGTCTCTCAGAAGGAAAAACGCAGCCTCATCCAAGAAAGCCCAAGTTGAAAAACTGGAATAAAACCCTACTAAGGTAAAAGTAATGGAAGAAATGGAAGAGAACTTTAACAGACAATTCAGAAAATGAGCTTTGAGTACATAAATAATCTTTGGAACTTAAAAAAAAACTTCATAGTTTCTAAATATATAACAGTTCAGTAAACAAACTGAGGAAAAGGAAAGGGAAAACAAAAGTGTTCACTGCTGAGTTCTAGAAAAGCAAGTGGAAGAAATAGCTTAAAACTCAGACTAGAAGAACCAGCAAATGGCATAATGGTCCCATCACTGGACTCCCACATGGTCAACCATGTTTTGAGTCCTGGACCCAGCAGCTTGAAACTCATGCCTGATGCATGTGGATGCATCCCAAAATCCCAAGAGGAGAATAGAGGAGAAGGGATTGTGGTATGGCCATCCCCCTATAGGAGTGATTTCTTGGTTTCTGTCTTTCTGTCTCTCTCTGTCTCTCTGGTGAGCACACACACCCTATAGCAAAAATCTCTCTTAAAAAATAATAATAATTAAGACCAGAAACACAAAGATGATAATTGTGAAGGGTATAAAAACGAGGCATCTAAGAGTCCTAACATGCAAATAATAGCAGTTCCAGAAAGAGAATACATTGTTGAAGAACTATTTCTTGAGTTGGAGAAAAAAAAAAAAAAACCTGAATCTGCAAATAAAAGAGCTCACCAAGTCTGCAGCAGGGTTAGTGGAAGCCAGCAGGGAAACTTAAGCCTGGATATATACTGCTGAAATTCGGATATTCGGATATTTAAGGTTAAAAAGAAAATACTACAAGCTATCAAAACAAGTTATTTTCAAAGAAAACAATTACATTAGTATCAGGCTTCTCATCAGATCCCTAAAAGCCTTAAGACTAGGGGAAAAAAATTATTACAGGTTACTGAAAAAAATTATAAACTGAAATTCTATATGAACAAGATATTGTCCAATCTTTTCAGGTTTGTAATGATTCAAAGGGGGGAAAAATATCCGGATGAAGTAGATATTCACTTATGACTGAATTGTAGAAAATGTGGGATTAAATATGATTAGGAATAAAACCGTAACAAGTGGCACAATTAGAAAAGAGATCCTCAAAATTCTGAGGGAGAAAGGAAAAATAAAAAGAAATGTGAACCAGCCCTCAATGTTAGCAAAAAAGGGAGCCAGCAAGTGGCATAGAGATTATAGCAATGGACTCCCATATGTCCAACCGTGATGCAAGTCCTGGACCCAGCAGCTTGAAAATCACCCCGGTCACATGTGCATGTGTGCCCAAAATCCCAAGAGGAGAATTGGAAGAAAAGGAATTGTGGCATGGCCACTCCCCTGGTGGGTTATTTCTCACTTTTCCTCTCACCGTCTCACACATGCCTTACGGAAAAAATAAAAACCTTTTAAAAAGTTAACAAAAGAGGAAAGAAACAATAGCTAATAAATGGTAATGTAAAGAGTACCCATAAACCAAGCTAATGAATCGGATTCTAATAAACACCGTGACTGTCTCAGATTGCCTGGACAGGTTCTGTTTTACGCTGTTTCCAAGATATACCTGTCGTAAAGGAATGATTTGGGCAGCAAATAAAAGAAAACAAGGAGCAATCACTTTCACAATAGAGATTTCTTTTTTCTTCACACACGAAACCGCAGGCCCAAGCCAGGCCGTTGCTGGGGTTGATGCAGTTACCCGATTCAGGAGCCCAGACTCTGTTCCTCTCTGTCTGTCCTCCTACACCATCTTGGCGTGTTTGCCTTCATCCAGCGAGTGTTCCTTACCGTCTCCGAGTCTCAAGCTTCAGACGTCATTTATCTACATTGGAAAAGGGAGGCCTGACAACTAGCCCTGCCGCCCCTTTATGGAAAGTAAACACTTGCAGAGGAAACCCCAGGAGACCTGCTGACGTCTCACGGGACAGCACGTTGATACCTGGTCACTTCCAGCGAGAGGCCTGAAAGGGAAGAATTTAGCCTATTTCTTTCTTCCTTTCTTTTTTTTAAAGGATTATTTTATCTAACTTTATGTATTCTTATTTATTTATTTTTTTAATTTGACCGGAGAGGGACAGAGTGAGAGGGAAAATGAGAAAGCAAGTTGCCAGGTCCGCGACTTGAACTGCAGTCAGCCATGTGGGAGTCCAACCCCCTTTACCACCATGCCACCTGCTGCCCCCTGGGGTAACTTTGAAGCCCAAAAAATCTCTGTCTAGATTGGCACCTTTGCTTGCTCCTAGTTAGTATTTAATCCAGTGCCTGGGGTGTGATGTCTCTGGCATCCCAGAGACCCTCATCCCATCAAGTGTGTGTTGGTGCTATCTGCGGCCTCCGGTTGGAGCAGTGCTTCTCAACCGCGGATGATTTTGCTCCCCAGGGAATGTTTGCCACTCTCTGGAGACTTTTTTTTAGGTTTATTTATTTCCTTCATCAGAGAGAGGGAAAGACAGGCACACCTGACAGGGTGCCGACACTGACCCTTCCCAGCCCTGCAGCCAGCCGAGATCACAGGCAAGCCTGGGCCCGACGTGATGGGGTCACCCTGGGACGCGAACCCGGAGCCTTCCTAGCGATCTCCAGCATCCCACAGCAGCGTCCTGACTGCTGGTACCACCACTGCTGGGCTTCCACTGCTGGGGAAAGAGCTGCCCTGGCATTTAGTGAGCAGAGACCAGGGAGGCTGTTGGACATCCGTCTCTGTCCCAGACAGCCACAGGGCTAAGGGGGATCCGGCCCAGAATGGCCTTGGCGCTAAGGCTGAGAAGCCTTGCTCTGAGTACCCAATGGGCTTGTGAGCTCCTGGCGAAAGTCTTCCCTCCCAGAGCCGTGGCCCACCAGGTCCCAGAGGTGGGGACAGTACTGTCGAAGGCCTCTGCAGTGACTTTCCCTGCAATAGCCCTTGAAAACTGGGGTGAGCTTTGAACAGCCGCCTTGGAGAGCAGCATAGCTCCACCCGAATCATGTCACGGGCAGTTCCAGGAGACATTCCCAAGGCTCCCAAAGGAGGAAAAAGCCGGTGAGGTCACAGCAAAAGGACACAGGAACTGCTGTTTGCTGCAGAGGGGAAAACCAGGGGACGGGTAATCAGGAGGTTACTAGATGGTTCTTAGAGCGGAGCTCAGAAAGGTGCCCTCTGCTTGCCATTGCCCACACACTGGTTCAGGTCCTACGTGTGAGCCCCGTCACCAGGGACCCCTGCATTGTGATGGCCACGTTGATCTTTCCCACAAGCCCTGTGACGTGTGAAGGGTGAAACGGCCCATGTCTCTGGTTTTTTGTTTTTTGTTTTTGTTTTTGAGAAGTTTTTGCTATAAGGCGAGTGCACTCACCAGAGAGGCAGAAAGTGAGAAATCACCTCCCCAGGGAGGATGGCCATGCCTCAATCCCTTCTCCATTCTCCTCTCGGGATCTTGGGCACGCACGCGCACGCGCCCGGCATGAGTTTAAGCCACTGGGTCAGGGACTCGAACCGCAGTTGACCCCATGGGAGTCCAGCGACCTAGCCACTATGCCAACTGCTGGTTCCAAAATAATTATTTTTTAAATTACTTCTTTTGCCTATGAGCAAGAGAGAGAAAACTCCCCCAACCAAGTTTTTCACCCGTGATCCGCCTTCAGCTTCAGCAAACCCAGAACCTCCCTGTGTATGTCCGCCTCACGGAGCAGGAATTATTGCTATACCAGTCTCCAGCCATTCGGCTTTTGTTTTTATTTTTAAATGAAAGGTTAAATTCCTGGGAGTAAGAGAAACATTGTTCCAGTAAACAAGATCATTGGCAAGCCTCAGAAACCTAGCCTGGTGTGCCGAGGGCAGGGGTGTCTGGGAGGCAGAGGGAAAGTCTTTGGGCTCCCTGTTAACACCGAGGTGCAGGGGACGGGAAGCCTTAGGTTGCTGTATTCCAGGCTGTGTTGACGTTTCTTTTGAGAATATGATCTTCTTCCAACCTGACAATGATTTTTTTTTTTCTCTTTCCTCAGGGTGACCAGAGGCAGGTCATTCCCATACCAAGTGTATGTATATTTATCCAATTTTATTGAAGCATTCATAGACTCTTGTGGCTATGGGGCCAACTAACGTGAAATATTTCTAAAATGTTTGTATGCTGAGTTGGATCATGTGCTATAAGCAGCTGTGGAAAAGAGAGGATTACGGACGCTGTGGTTCTGGAGACCCGCTGAGCACATGCGCACGAGTGCGGGCCCAAAACCCTGACAAGTGAGGGAGAAGGGGGAAGGGACTGTGGCGTGTCTGTCCCCATGCCAGGTGCTTTCTCCTCTCCCTCTCTCTGTCTCGCTGTCTCTCTCTGGGAAGCATACATACCCTCTAGCAAAAAGAAAGATGAAGCTACATTTTAAACTGTGAGCAGGAAGTTCTGTGCGGAACCAGCTTTCTTTCTCAAAAACAGAAAGGGGGACCAGCAGTTAGTGTAATAGCTCTGGACTCCCATGTAATCGAGCGCGGTTCGAGTCTCAGACCCGGTGGCTTAAAACTCACACCGGGTGCGTGTACATGCATGCCCAAGATCCCGAGAGGAGAATGGAGGAGAAGGGATTGTGGTGTGACCATCCCCCCTTGGGGGTGATTTCTCACTTTCTGTCTCTCTGTCTTTCTGGCGAGCGCTCACGCTCTATAGCAAAAAAACAAACAAACAAACAAACAAACAAAAAAACCAGAAAGACAGTTGGCATCGATTAACCAAATTCTCTCACTTTTTTTTCCCTCTAGGAAGGGTCCCCATGTCTTAATAAGCAGAGACATGTCTTAATAGCTTGCCCCAACGCTCACCTAGCTCATCAGCCCCATCTGCACAGATTAAGGGGAATCACACTTTTGCTCAGACGCGATTCTTTGCAGCAGGTCACCAGGCTCGCCAGGCTCAGGTCCTAGGCGACCAGACCCATTCTGACGTGTTCAGGAGTGGCAGCAGCGTGGCTATAGCTGGGAGAGAGAAACCACCCATGTGTATGTCCTGGACCTGGAGGGCCCACTGTGCCCTGCCGGCCAGCTCTGCTAGAACCCTGCTCTAGCTGGACGTTACTCCTTTGCCCACCCCCACCCCACCCCCCGTTGGAAGAGCAGCTGTACTGGTGTCCCATCCCCCTCGGGTCTAGGTCGGCAACCCCTCATGTGTCTGCTGTACCCACTGGTCCTTCTCTGCCTCCTCCTGCCAGCAGAGGCTTTGGCAAACTGATGACTGGCTCCTGAGAGAAGCTTACAGTCAGGAGGTCTACTGGACGAGACCTGCGGGCTGGCCCCATAGCTTAGTGGTTAAGAGAGCCAGATCCCACATGGCTGACTGTAGTTCAAGTCCCAGCTTCGGCAGCTTTAAAAATACAGTGTGTGAGTGTGTGGGAAGCAATGGTGGCTTGACTGTACCCCATCGGGGGTGCTTTCTCCCCACTCCTCACCCCTGCTGTCTCTTCCTCTCTCTCCGCCTCTCCTTATGTCTCTGACAAGCAACGTTTCCAACAGTCCTCTGTCCTTAAAGAAGAATTTAGGTTTCAAAACATGTCCAGAAATAGATAATGATGATAAAGATGGTCAGATTACCTGACTCAGCTCTGTTTATCTTTTTTTGGATTCTTCTACATGTTTTCTGGGAGCATACAAGAGCCACAGCAATCTTACAGTAAAAGGAATGAAGGGCCAGCCAGCGGTGTGGTGGTTACGGTGTCCGGATACCACATAGCCAGCTTCATGGTTCAGATCCCAGAAGGGATTGCAGTAGGGCCATACCCCTGGTGGGTAATTTCTTGCTTCCTGGCAAGCACACATTCCCTATAAGCAAAAATCTTTCTCAAAAAACAAAATATATAGGGCTGGTAGGTGGCATGGTGGTTAAGGGCACTGGATTCTCAAATGGCCGATCATGGTTCAAGTCCCAGAACTGGTGGCTTGTTTTCTCACTCTCTCTCTCTCTCTCTCTCTCTCTCTGCACCTCTCTGGTCAAATTAAAAATAAATAAATACAGCTACAATAAAATAAATAAAGTAATTCTTGAAAAAATTATACATACACACACACACACTCACACATACACACTGAAAAGCTGACCGTATTTCCTAGTGATTAAGGGAGCTGAATCCCACATGGCCATCCACAATTCGAATCCCATCCCCAGTGGCTTGGAAAACACATCACGTGCATGTGCATGACCCATATCCTGATAGGATGAAGAAACGGAGGACAAGAGATTGCAGCATGACCATTCCCCACTGGGGGTGCCACCTTACTCACTCACTCTCTCTCTCTCTCTCTCTCTGGCAAACATGGGTGCCCTCTGGCAATTCAAATAAACAAAAACACCCAGTGAGGAAACTGACCCTTTCTCGACAAATCTAGACTCAGCCACATGCGGAGTTCTGGAATAAAATAGATAAGAAAAAGCTTCCTTGTTATCTATCCCAGTGTCCGATCAGTGAACTGTTCCTGTCTCTTACACGTGAGACGCTGGGTCTTGCAGAAGAGCAGCCTCGCTAACGTAACCTCAGTTCTGGCGTGGTAGCCTTCAGGAAAACAGCTCCCTGATAGACACAGTGTGGTCTTCGCTGCCTACTTAGCCTGCAGACCGATGGCCAGATGATAGCCAGACCAGCCTCAGGGTTCAAGTCCCCGCAGTTCCTGTCAGATGGTCCACACTCACCTGTCCAGGTCTGAGTACATGAACAGAGAGGTCTTAGCCTTTTTGGCCCCTGGGTGATCTGTTCAGTCTGGAGCTTGTCATTCGCCACCAGACTAGAAATCCAGGGTGAGCCGAGCCTCTGAGCCAGGTCCGGCCACCTCCTGAGGGCTTTCTGCAGGCCCTGAAGGTGAAGGTACCCCTGAGATTGTTGGGGCCCAGAACAGCTCCAGCCAGAGTCCCCAGCTCTGCTTTTCACCTCACCCCTCTTTTTTCTTTATTTTTTAAGAGGTTTAAGACAGTGAGGGGGGGGCCGGCAGATGGCACGGTAGTTAGGAGTGCTGGACTCCCAGATGGCCGACCGTGGTTCGAGTCCCAGACCTGATGGCTTCTTTCTATCCTTCCCTTTCCCTCTCTCTTTGGTCAAATGAAAAATAAATACATAAAGTGTTAAAAAATTATTTAACTTTATTTATAAAGTTAAATAACCACGCCACCTGCCACTTTTAACAAGATTCCTTGAACATTTTCCCAAATATGGGTGCATCCACACCTCCCCCGTTCTTTTCTGTATCAGTGGTGGCATGTAGTTTGTTTTCACTCTGCGCTATTAGAACACTTCCTTTAAGAATATCCTTTGCGGGACCAGCAGTTGGCGTAATGGCTATATCGCTGGACTCCCATGTAGCCGACCGTGGTTCGAGTCCCGGACCCAGTGGCTTAAGCTCCCACTGGGCACGTGTACGTGCGTGCCCAAGATCCCGAGAGGAGAATGGAGGAGAAGGGACTGTGGCGTGGCCATCCCCCCTGAGGGTGATTTCTCGCTTTCTGTCTCTCTGTCTCTCTCTGTCTGTCTGGCGAGCGCACGCGCCCTATAGCAAAAACCTCTCCAAAAGAAGAAGAAGAAGAAAAAAAAAAAAAAGAATATCCTTTGCTTGTGTGTTTATGGGAGTGTGTGACAGCTTTGTGTGATTGGGACCTACCTGGAAATGCTAGGTTAAAGGATACACTTACTTCGTTGGTACATTAAAGCAAACTGACCTTCAAAAGCCTGTGCTAGCTTACATTCCCCCATAGAGTCTGTGCCATTGCTCCATTCCCATGCTGAAGTGGTTATCAGGTACCTCATCTGTTGCTAATCCAGAAGTAAAGAATAATATCGATGAACTGCTTCGATTTACATCTCCTTGTAATGATTGCTCATGGGCGCGTGGGCTTGCTACAGAGAGAGAGGGAGAAAGCATCCTTTCCACGGGCCTGGGCATGCCACAATCCCTTCTGCGTTTCTCCAGCCTGTTGCGATTTGGAGCACACATGTCCGGCGTGTTTTTCAACCATGCAGGATCCAGCTCCCTGAACCACTAGGCCGCGGAGCTGCCCCACCCCAGGGTCATTTATTGAGGAATCATTTTTTGCACGTCTGTTGAAAATGGCGTCAGTCAGGACTGTTCACCTTCACGTAGTAAGGCTGTCTCCCAACAGTGGGCTGGGACTTACGGCCTTCCTTACTGGGAAGTTTCTCTTTTTCTTTTTCTTAATAAAAGTCAGATGGTGAAGGGTAGAGAAAAGATACAGAGGGACAGAAAGTTTAGACACCACTCAAGTGCGGGTGTTCATGGCTTGAGGTGAACTCTCAAATGCTCTGGCATGAGGAGTGCCACTCAGTGGCCTGAGTCCTCCCAGGCTCACACCCTCGCTCAAATCACGCCCTTCTGGTGCTCATGAACACGAGGTTGGCAGTGCCGGCGAGCCATAAAAATGCAGCGAAGAATTTGTTTTCTACCTGTTATGTTTCTGTGCTATTTGCCTAAGACTTTTCATAAAGCTATCGTCTACTTTTGTCAGCTAAACTGTCACGAAGAATATGTAAGCAGAACTACTCTAGTTCAAACCAGCGGAATCAGCCTTGTGCCCCTGCTGCGTTAAGCCCCGTGAACTCTGATACTCGGGAAGCACAGTGTGCCCGAGAAATCCTAAGAAAACAATAATCTGGGCCCCGCTGACTCCCACACGGAGTCCAGAGTCCCTGGACTCGACTCCCACATGGGCAACCACGGTTCAAAAACCAGACCTGGTGGCTTGAAAATCACACCAGGCACTTGTGCGTGTGCGCCATGAGGTCCTGGGAAGAGAATGGAGAAGGGATTGCCATCGCCCCAGGGGGTGATTTCTCACTTTCCCTCTCACTCTCTGGCTGTCTCTCCCCTCTGCCCCAGCAAGCCAGCACACCCTAAGGCAAAAGAAAAGAAAAAAAAAGCAATAATCCTGTGTACCCAGGAGAGGGACTAAATCCGTTAGATTTCTGATCCGTGTAGTGGATGCCCCAGAGGAAATAGCTTAGTGCTAACTGTTCATGGCTGCCAGCTTATCGCCAGGCACAGGAAGTCTCAGATTCACTCCCAGGAAACCACTGGAATGAATGCCCTTCCCAGACCTTGGAGAGCAAGCCGGTCCCTCCCTCCTGCCCGCCCCCATGCCCCTGGGGTGCTCTCTGTGCCTCTGAGCTAGGGGTTCTGCATTGAAAAGACCCTTCTTAACATCACTGGGGGTTCCCTCCTTGAACTTGATGATAGCCTGAGAGAAAATGTAGTTGAGGACCTTTTTTTTTTTTTTTAGTTAATGATTCAAGTATCAACTAAATTAACAAAGCCCTACTGCGACAAGGACACAGCTGACCAGAAGAATTCTCACCAGTAGACTGAAGGATTTGCATTAGGATTTGTGGAAGCTGTGAGCATCAGGAAATGGGTGGGGACCCATGGAACCCTCCCAGCTCACTGCTCCCCAGGCTGGCCTTGTTCTGTAGGTCACAAAGAAAAAAATCAATAGCGTGTTTAGTGCGACTCTCACCCTTCTCGATCTTTCCTCTCCTAAGGAGCACAGCGAAGTTTTTACTTACTGTTTACTCAGAGAATGCTCCAAAAGAGTGGGTTAAACATGCTAAGAAAGCAGATTTCATTCTTGGGTTTGGAAAATAACGGAGCCACGTTGGCAGATCTCTGATGCCCTCAAATATGCTAGGATAGAATTCCTAGACCCTTACTTTCCAAGCTTGCGATTAATAAGTTAAAGTGTTTTATTAGTATATAAATGTACAGAGGATAAATTGGATAGGTAAAACTCTGAACGGAAAGAGGAAGACAGAAAATTATTCTTACATCTCTATATTCTTTGCAGGGAGAATGGGATTTTATTACATAATGGTGTGATAAGATTAAATTAAAACCAGTGTTGCCCTGGTCACCAATATCCTCTTTGTTGCAGTCCAAACAGCAGAAAGAACCCAAGGCATGAGACTAGCAATTAGCGTAATGGCTATGTCGCTGGACTCCCATGTAGCCGACCGCAGTTTGAGTCCTGGACCCGGTGGCTTAAACTCACACCGGGTGCGTGTGCGTGTGTGCCCAAGATCCCGAGAGGAGAATGGAGGAGAAGGGATTGTGGCGTGGCCTTCCCCCCTGGGGGGTGATTTCTTGCTTTCTGTCTCTCTCTGTCTTTCCGGCAAGCGCATGCGCCCTATAACAAAAACCTCTAAAAAATAACAAAGCATAGCATTCCCGTGCCTACTACTGCTCACTAGGGAGACCCTGTAGAGTTAGAAGAGCTTGTGCTCTCACACAGGCTCTACCTGGGCAGCCCTGGACAGCCCCTCTCTGCCGGGTGATCATCGTATTTGCAGATTTACCTGACCTGCTGACTGACTGCATTCCATTCACCATAAAACCAGCTAAAGGCCAGAATTAACTTATTAAAAAAATAATTATTTATTTGGGGGCCAGTAGGTGGCATAGTTGAGGTGCGAGACTCCCACATGGCTGACCATGGTTCAAGTCCCAGACCCAGGTGGTTTGCTTTCTCACTTTCTTTTTCTTTCTCTCACTCATCAAATTAAAAAATAATAATAAATAAGATCTTATTTATTATTATTATTTTCAATTTGCTATAGGAAGTATGAGCTCACCAGAGAGAGAGAAAGAAAGACAGAAAGTGAGAAAGCAAGCCACTAGGTCCGGGATTCGAACCACTGTCGACCATGTGGGAGTCCAGTGCCTTAAGCACCATGCCACCTGCTAGCCTCCAGAATTAACTTTTTGATCATTGAAAAAATTCAGTTTAGACCAAAAAAGAAAAAAGATAGAAATCGTCACTTAAATACTTCCTAATTTCTTTTTTTTTTTTCCTTCTTGCTTTAGTTGCTAAATTAAACAGTCTGTTCTTCAGTGACCAGGAATATTTTCTCGTGTTTTGTTTTCTATTCAGTATTGAACAGAGCTTGACCTCCTTGCAGGCCAGCAAACTAATTAGTCAACATGGAACATTGACTAGGCCACAGAGTAAACTAAAATACATCAAATTATTTCTGGAATGAGGCAAGAGCCAAAGAAGTAAATACTCTAAGTTGATTGACGTTGGCTGAAGATAGCTGGCATTTTATTAACACTTTACGAATTCTTTATCACGAGATTAGAGTCAGCTACTGCAAAGGCAGATAGATTTTCTGGCTAACACACAGCCTGTGGGTTAATGTGTAACTTCCAGAGACAAAGCCAAGGGCTGAAAGCACCGTATTCACTTGTTCTTTTATTTTTTTTTTTTTAAGAATTATTTCTTTAATTTTACTTATTCATTCATTTACTTTAATTTGACCAGAGAGAGATACACAGAGAGAGAGAAGGGAAGTGAGAAAGCAAGCCACCAGGTCCGGGACTCGAACTGTGGTTGGCCATGTGGGAGTGTCCAGCGCCCTAACCACCACGCCACTCGTTCTTACAGTATACCACAGTGCCACAGGCACCAGGCAAGCGCTGTGCCCAGACCACTCTTCTTTCTGTTCCCAGTACTGGGGATAACTTTGGATTGTACTTTGCTGATGGCTCGTTCTATAGTTTCTCTTCAAGAGTTGGAAAATGTTTGTCACTAAAAAACAAAAGCAGAAAAAAACGATGGTTCCAAGCATAGTTTTAAAGTGTCCTTCCATGCCACAGTGCACATGGCAAAATCCAACCCCGGGAAACAGGCCTGCACTGAGTTATCACACCTAAACCTCATCCTCGTGTAATTGTTCTCATGGTAGTAGCCACCACGAATGTGCCAGGCGCAGTGCTGGGCGTTTTGCTGCCGTTTCAACCACTAGCAACCCTTTGTCGTAGGTATTATTATTCCAGTTGTGGCCAAGAAAGTGACAGAGTTGGTATTCAAACACCAGTTTGTCTGGTTCAGAATCTAGGGGTTTTTTTTTTTT
>NW_006206439.1:554282-556814 GCF_000334495.1 Tupaia belangeri chinensis | reverse complement strand
AGAGATCGTGCTTATATACACATTGGTGGGCCGTGATTGGTTGAATGAAGGATAGCAAAAGGTGGGTTATGATTGGTTGCTTTGTGGACCAATCATGAGGTACCCGGATATGCAAATCTGAGGGATTCTAAGCTCACCGATTTGCTATGTGAAGTGGCCAATCAGAGTGTGGTGTCGAAGGTGAGGTTTTTGAAAGGGAGCCAGTTGTGGCCTTTGTAATTGTTTGCTCTCTGAGCCTAAGATGGCAATAGTAAGAGACTCATGAAAAATGGCCTCAGCAGACTCGCTGGTGCACAGCCTCCCACAATGGGGTATGTGCGCATGCCAGACAGACAGAGAGAGACATAGAGACAGAAAGCGAGAAATCACCCCCCCAGGGGGGATGGCCATGCCGCAATCCCTTCTCCTCCATTCTCCTCTCGGGATCTTGGGCACGCACGCACACGCACCCGGCATGAGTTTAAGCCAGCGGGTCCAGGACTCAAACCACAGTCGACTACATGGGAGTCCAGCGACATAGCCATTACGCCAACTGCTGGTCCCTCAAAACCTAGGTTCTGATAGCAGTCATTCAGATCATGGCATAGTGTGTGTTTGGTAAAGTTAAGCAGCAGACAACATTTTCCTATTGTTCTTAAATAAAATCCCATGATGTACTTGACCAGGAATTTAAATACCTGCTTTTATTTATCCCCTCAACATAGTGTAATACAGTCCTAAGACCCTCGGTTTATCTTTTCCATGAAGGTAATAGAATATTGTTTTCCCTTTAGCCGCCAGCTAAATACCTCCTTCCAGAGGTGACGGTGCTTGACTATGGAAAGAAGTGTGTGGTCATCGACTTAGACGAGACCCTGGTGCACAGCTCATTTAAGGTAAGTCGGCACGGAAAGCGGTCTGCAGCCTTGGGACTCGCTCACAGTGGTACTGGGGAAAAAAAAATGTAAACGGATGAGAGTTTGTGGATTTTAATGTATGACTTCACTTTTCATGAGGAAATCCCAACAGCTGCTCTCATTAACCCAGGTAAAGAGTAACAAAAGGGAACCAGCAGTTGGCATAATGGCTACGTTGCTGGACTCCCATGTAGTCAACCACGGTTCACGTGCTGGACCCGGTGGCTTAAACTCATGTTGGGCGCTTGTGCGTGCGTGCCAAGATCCCAAGAGGAGAATGGAGGAGCTACGGCGTGGCCATCCCCCCTAGGGGATGATTTCTCACTTTTCTGTCTCTGTCTCTGTCTTTCTGGCGAGCGCATGCACCTTATAGCAGAAACCTCTTTAAAATTAAACTGAGTGGGAACCAGCAGTTAGCGTAATGGCTATGTCGCTGGATTCCCACGTAGTCAACTGCGGTTCGTGTCCCGGACCCGGTGGCTTAAAACTCACGCCGGGCGCGTGTGCGTGCGTGCCCAAGATCCCGAGAGGAGAATGGAGGAGAAGGGATTGTGGTGTGACCGTCCCCCCTGGGGGGTGATTTCTCGCTTTCTGTCTCTATGTCTCTCTCTGTCTGTCTGGCGAGCACACGCGCCCTACAGTGAAAATCTCTCCAAAAAAATAAATAAATAAAAATAAAAATAAATAAAAAAAATAAAAAAGAGTAACAAAAGGGGTGGAATATTAAGGTAATTAACTCGGAAAAGAAAACAGTGGCCTACTGATGTCACCAAGCCCCCCTCCCTGAAGAGGTCTGAGTTTTCTGACTCACCCTTGCAGACACTTCCTAGGTGACAGGCACACGGCCACCCACGCACCTCTGCCTCAGGACACTGTGTCTGTCAGGGTAACCAGAGTGCCCGTTTTTATTGGGAGGCGCCGCTGGACGCTGTCCAGTGACCTGCAGTCCTGGGACTTTGCCCAGATCAATTTTGAAAGATGTCCAACTCTGAAGACGACTTCCAAAGTGAACGGCATCTACAGCGTCTGAACAGACGCGGCCGTTTATTCTGGGCCATTTCCATGGCTGGAGGTTAAGGGTTTGGGGATGTTTTTTTTCAGTAAGCCCCATAGATAAATGACTACCCATCTCAGAACTTCCTGCATGAAGGATGTGGAGCCGCGGTGACAGCAAAGTGCACATCAGGCAGTCCTTCCTGTCACCTTCCCTACTCTGTCTCCTCCCTAGGGGAAACAAACAGCGTAAGGGCAGACTACCGCAAGGCCTCCATGCAGGAAGACCTGGGGCCGCCGTGTAACTATTAGAAATGAGTTAATTAGGGACCAGCAGGTGGCATGGTGCTTAAGGGTGCTGGACACTCCCACATAGCCGACCATGGTTCGAGTCCCAGACCTGGTGACTTGCTTTCTCGCTTTCCTTCTCTCTCTCTCTCTCTCTGTGTCTCTCTCTGGTCAAATTAATAAAACAAGACCAGCAGTTAGCATAATGGCTATGTTGCTGGACTCCCACGTAGCTGACCATGGTTCAAGTCCCGGACCCAGTGGCTTAAACTCATGCTGGGTGCATGTGCGTGTGTGCCCAAGATCACAAGAGGAGAATGGAGGAGAAGGGACTGCAGCATGGCCATCACCCCTG
>NW_006206439.1:546999-553356 GCF_000334495.1 Tupaia belangeri chinensis | reverse complement strand
GGCCATGCCACAACCCCTTTTCCTCCATTCTCCTCCTGGGATCTTGGGCATGCACGCACCCGGCATGTTTGAAACCACTAGGTTCAGCATTCGAACCCAATTCCCACCAGCTCAGCCATGTGGGAATCCAGTGACGTAACTGCTGCGCCATCTGCTGGTCCCCTAGTGTATGGTTTTTAATGTTCTAGGCACTCCAGAACCTTTTGAGAACCTGAAAGCTTAAATCCCTCTCCCCTTGAAAGTGCAAAGCTGTGCAATACACAGGCGAGGGGCCCGGGTTAGGATCCCGGTTAAAAAACATGAACTCATCCCTGGCCTGACCCTGAGGGCAAGTAAGCCGTGAGGTTAAGCTGTGGGTGCTGCCCACAGGGCTTCATCGCGGTCCACACCTGGCATTTCCTGCCTTTCCAGCGTAGGTATCGAAGAAGGCGTGTCCGGTGACGGGTTTAAAGGCAATCTGAGTTCAGTCTGACCAGGACTCCGGTCCCCACGCTCCACCCAGGGGCCACCACACACACACTCTCCTTCCCTCTGTCTCGACGGTTTGCTGGCAGGTGTTCTGTCGGGCCTATTCATTTCAATTGATTTCTATTTAATTTGTGGAATGCCATTTATTTTTTTTTTATTTAAGTTTTATTTTTAGAGAGCTTTTTGCTAAAGGATGCATGCACTCTCGCCAGAGACAGACAGAGAGAGACAGACAGAAAGCGAGTAATCTCCCCCCGTGGGATGGCCTCGCCATAATTCTTTCACCTCCGTTTCCCTCCCGGGATTTTGGGCACAAAGCCCTTCCTCCTTCCCCCTCCCGTGTGAGTTTTAAGCCACTGGGTTTGGAAATGAACCATGGTCGACTCTGTGGGAGTCCAGTGACGTAACCATGACGCCATCTGCTGGCCCCTTAGAGGTGTAAGTCCATTACTGAGGACAGTGATTGCTGAAGAATCACATTTGTGTTTTAAACGTCAGTCATATCTTCCAGGAGTAGTTTTCAATGTCTGGAAGCCTGTAGGTGTGCTGGGCATTGTCCCGTAGAGCAGAGCAGTGGAGGGTGGGCTGTCTCCCTGCGGAGGGCAGGAAGAGAGGGATGCTGAGCAATCCCTGATGTCCCTGATTCTCCAGGCTGCGTGGGCATGCCTCAGAGGCAGTTCTGCAGCTACAGAAGAGGGGAGACTGAGGCCCTGGGAGAGGAAGAGCCTGCCCAGTTCACGGCCTGTGGCTCTGACTTCACCCCCTTTGTCCTCGGCCCTGCTCTGGGTCCACTTCCTGAGCCCTCCTGCCGAGCAGCCGGCCAGCCCCACTGGTGGTCCAAGGACAGGTTCCTCTCCCACAAGCAGCACCTTCCTCAGGGCCTTGGGGCATTCACCTCTTCCCCCTGGTGGCCAGGTGTGGTTCCAGTCATCCTGGCAGCACACTGGGCAGGAGCCGGGGTTTCTGAGGGGCCCCATTCTAGTGGAGGCCAGGCAGGTGGCGGAGAGGAGGACCTAGGTGCTGGGGAGGAGTGGCATTCGGACAGCCCACGATGACTTCCCTGCCCGTGCATGCTGCAAGGGACGGAGCGGGCCTGCTTCCGTGTCCCCCTGCACTGCCGTTCCCTGCAGCAAACGCTGATGCTGGCGTTCTTCCATCTTGCTGAAACTTCCCGATTAATTATAGTTTCTCTTCTCTCTAGCCCATTAGTAATGCTGATTTCATTGTTCCTGTTGAAATCGATGGAACTATACATCAGGTAAGAATGCAAAGCTGAATCTCAGTCTTGGTTAGCATTGTTTAGGAACTTCATTTTCTATGAACTTTTATTTCTAAATTCCTGTTTCAGTAATCATTTTTTTAGAGAGATTTTTGCTGTAGGGCGCATGCACTTGCCAGATATAGAGAGAGACAGAAAGCATCTCCCAAGGTGATGGCCATGCTGTGATCCCTTCTCCATTCTCCTCTTGGGATTTTGGGCACACATGCACACGCGCCCAGCGTGAGTTTTAAGCCACTGGGTCTGGGACTTGAACCGCAGTCCACTATGTGGGAGTCCAGCGACGTAACCATTACACCATCTGCTAGTCCCCTTCAGCAATAATTTTATTACCGACTCAGAAGACTGCAGTCTTTGTATAAGAAGGACAATGGCTTTCTACTTTTTTCCAGTCGGATGAATTTATTTTATACCGAGTTTACAAGGAGAACGATCTTCATAAATGTTAGTTATGACTCCCAAGTTCAAACGGTTCTTTGATTTCCTGCACAACCTCTAAGGTTTCCATATCCCCTGCTGGCCGAGCTTGGGGGGTCTAATTAACTTCCTGACGTAAGCTTTGGTTGCTCCTGACATCTTGTCACTCCAGCCTCCCAGCCTCCCATCCTCCAGTGAATCCTTAGCAAATACCCTGCCCAAGAGTGTGAGGGGGAGGGCGCGCTTTGCGATCCACAGGCTGCTATGAATAAAGATGCCTTAGTCAGTTGGCATGCATCTTCGGTCTGTTTTTTGTTTTTTTCTTATCTGCATAAAGCTTTTCTGGAAATAGCTTCGTTTCTGAATCTATTAGAAGCATCTTAAGTAAACTAGCCTTGGAGGTTGGAAGGGTGGGGCTTTCATCAGATGTTCCACAGGGATGGTCTGAACATCTTCCTTGTCAACTCCAAGGTCTTAGAAGGGAGGATCTGACCCGATCCCCAAGGAGGGGAAAAATCTCTGGGTGAGCCACAGCGAGGCATCTTCCCTTAACAACGGCTGAATCTCTTCGGCTCTGGAACGTAGGGTGTCAGAACTGGCGAGGCTTTGGAAATCAGATGGTCCGGATACCTCATTGTCCAGATGGGGAAACTGAGGCTGGGCCAGGGAATGGGTTAGTTCAAGGTTATGTAACTAGAATTAAAGTGAGAGCATCCGTCTCCTGCCTTCTGGCCAGGGCTCTTTTCCTGTTGCCCAAGGCCCTCCCATCCCATCCTTGCTTTCCGGCTGCTCTCCAGGAGGTCATGCCTGGAAGCAGTCCCTGGAAACAGGGACTTCCTCCCTGGCATCTCCACCTTCAGGCTTTTCCGAGCTGCACAGAGCCCAAACAGCAGGCCCTTGGGTGTTTAACATTTGCAAAAGCATGGGCTGAACTCACTCAGCATCTGAGAAGCCTAGGCTTCTGTGTTTGTTACCTTGGCTCCTGTTACACAGGGAGCCCACGGTGAGGCTGCCCAGGGACATGGCAAGAGTTAAGGGAAATGAACCCTTCACATACCTGCATGCTCTTGCAGGTGCTGCCCTGCCCCCCCCCCTTTGACTTGGCTATGACTCCTTGGCAGTAGATAGTCCAGGGTCTCAGGGCTGGGGTCGGGAGCTCTCCCGAGCGCTTAGCGTAAGGAACGAAGCCACGGGCTCCAAGACCAGGAGGACCAAGGCCTGGCGAAGGCCGCGGCCTCGTTCAAGTAACCCAGGATAGGCTGTGCAGGTCCCGAGGGCCTATTCTTGGTTACTTGCACAGGGACGCGGGCCTGGACCCTCCTCTCTGCCAGAGGCACCGACACCAGAGTCCCCAGATGAGCCCCCTTTACTACGTGGAGCAAAGCTTGTCCTCCAAGCAGTGCCCAGGGAGACTGAGGCCCACAGGCTGCACCGAGGAGAAGTGGGGGCTTGGATCTGCTGCAGCCTCAGGCCCGACCGCAGCCCCACCTGGCCTCGCAGCTCAAGAGCTGTGTAGTCATCGGCCCTAGGCCATCTCGGTCTTCTGGGCCCTCAGTCCACCCTCGGCCACGGGCTCATATCCCCCCCCAGGTCCCTGACACACACACAGCCATGCTTTTCTAGAGTTAAAGCACTGGACTTCACATGGCCAACCGCGGTTCGAGTCCCAGACCTAGCAGTTGAGAAAAATCACACCAGGTGCGAATGCGTGTGTGGCCAAAATCCCAGAGGAGAATGGAAAAGGGAATGTGGCGTGGCCGTCCCTCCAGGGGTTGGCGATTTCTCACTTTCCCTGTCTGTCTCGCTCCGACAAGGGCACATGCCCTATGTATGGCAAAACCCTAAGAAAGAAGAAGGAAGGAAGGAAGGAAGGAAGGAAGGAAGGAAGGAAGGAAGGAAGGAAGGAGCTTCTGTGTCAGATTTCTCTGCCGGCAGCAAGCCCTGCGTATGGCGCAGAGCCCCCTTCTCCCTCTGTTGCTCCTGCAGTGTAGGCCACCCACTCTCCCTGCCATTCGAGGCCCTGCACCGCCTGCTCCAGCGTCTCACACTGTATCTTCAGCCACTTCCTGTTCATCTCCTGCTGCCCCTCTCTGTCAGGGCCTCTGACAGGCTGGGCACGTGGGCTCCGGCCATCTCGAACACCTCTGGTATCTCTGGTTCTCAGACTCTTACTGTTCACGCTTCCTGGAAGCCCCCTTCTCTCCCGTATTGGCCTGGTGAAGTCCTGTTCGTCCTTCAAGGTCCAGGCCAGACGTTACCATCTGTGACTCCTTCCCCTGGAGAGGGGAGTTCATGGCCCTCACATGTCCCTCTGCGTGAAATGACGACTTTGATGTATTTATTCTCCATGCCTCCTCTAGGGTGTGAGCTTTACGAGGGCAAGGCCTATGTCGGATTCTTTGTAGTTGCGTTGTCCTGGGCGCCGGGCTCAGGTTCAGTCAATAGGTTGAATTTCATTTTAAAGAGTCCGATTGATTTCAGTGAAGTGGCTCATTTCAGATGGAGTGTATTCAAGTTTTAATTAGTTCTTCCCTCCTCCCACCTCCTCTGTCCTCTCACCAGCTTTGCTTCTTCTCCCATCTCCATTGGTTGCCTCAGATTAGCTCAGCCTCCCTACTCAGTGGCCCAGAGACGGGCTGAAGCTCATCTTCCCCTCAGCCCCACCATGGCCTGGCCACGAGCTTGGAGCCCAGCCATCCTAGAAGACTACTCCTTGCCCCGTCTGCTTAGAGGCCTTTCCAGATGACTTGTTTTAGGGCCCAGGAGCAGGCTGGCTTCCCACCCTCTGGAATGTGTTTCTGTATTACAGTGTCAAGTAGACGGCTTCCCTAGTCGACAGGGAAGGCCCTTCCTTCAACCCCAGGCCTTGCTAGGGAGGCAGGCAGTGGTGGAAGGTGTCCATTCCAGGCTTGCTAACCAGTAGGCCAGGTCTCCAACACAGCATCAGCCAGACCATGGCCTGTGTCCAAGTAGGGCCTGCCCCACAGCAGGCGCCAAGAGAGGCGTGTCAAACACGTGAGTCATTTCACACGGATGTGGTGCCACTCTGCCACTCACCGGTCCTGAAAATCCCCGAGACCCTCAGTGTCCCAGCCGACCCCCTCTCTCCCGTGCGGGACACATCTGCACTGAGCTGAGGAGAGCCAGAGCTGACTGGAGGCCCCTGACAGTCTGGGCCTCTGCATGCCACGCCTGACCTCGGGTGGCAGGACCTCTGAGCCGTCCTCCCTGCGGTGGGCCTTTGGGCCCCGGCCAACCCCGCCAGCCACCGTCACTGACAGGCTGCGCGGTCCCTGCCGTTGCAGGTGTATGTGCTGAAGCGGCCGCACGTGGACGAGTTCCTCCAGAGGATGGGGCAGCTCTTCGAGTGTGTGCTCTTCACTGCCAGCCTGGCCAAGGTGAGTCCTCCCAGCCCAGTGCTCCTGCGCCTCCCCCACCTGCGCTGTCAGGCAGCCTCCTGTGCAGGTGGGGGAGCTATTTCCGTGGTGACAGGTTCCCACCCCAGATGGGATGAATGCAGGCTGTGTGCACGGTGCCAGCCTGAAAGGCTTCTGGTTGCCATGGCGACGGGGCACACTCAGCACGAATGTTTTGCAGTGTCGCTGTGCACGGCGCCTGGCCGGGGAATGACAGTGGGTCCGGTGTCGCCGAGGAAAGGCGGCTGCACGCTGCAGGCACGTGGGCATACTTCTCTCCCGTGGACGGAGCCAAATGCCAGAGTCCCCCGTGCCCCTGGCTCAGCTTGTGGGTTCAGGGGAGAGACAAGAGAGCAAGGCATGTCAGGGACTCGCCCACCCACACCTGCCCCACGAGCCAGGTCAGCTTCCCCTTCTCCCCTCGGCTTCGTCTATAAATCTGGGAGGGATCCGTCCGCCTCGCAGGTGAGTCGAGCGATATGGCGCAGGAGCGGCCGCAGCCGTGCCAACTCACATTCGGCGAGAGCTGGTGGAGGCCTGCTGAGTCCCACGGGCTGTGCCGGGCGGTGTCATGTGCTGAGTGCTCCCGACGCCCGCTGCACTGTATTAACGGTTACTGCTGGGGGTAAGATCAGTCAGACGTGTTTGGTCCTGTAGCTCAGTATGAACTCTGACCCAGTGTCTACACCAGCTCTGACTACATAGAGTGGTTTCCTTACCGCGCCCCTCACCCCCACACTGTGTAAGGAAACTAGCAGGTTCCCAGGCCTTCCGGTC
>NW_006206439.1:543377-546484 GCF_000334495.1 Tupaia belangeri chinensis | reverse complement strand
CACACGCACCTGGTGTGAGTTTAAGCCACCGGGTCCGAGACTCAAACCACAGCCAACTACATGGGAGTCCAGCAACATAGCCATTATGCCAACTGCTGGTCCTACCCTATGGATTTATCAAGGCAGCAGGTCCCGGATTGAACCACAAAGTTTGCTGTGTGGTATCCATCCACCTTAACCGCCATACCACCAGACTGGCCTCCCAAGGAAGAGTTCTGTGGCGCCCAGGGTAACCGTCTGCCAGTCTCCAGGCCTGCTCCAGGGGGTCACTGCAGCTTCATCCCGCGTCCTGCCTCTCGTGGCTCCCTGGGTAACCTGGGTCGCCACTCCCCCTCCTCCACATGTTGGGAGCTTCGACTCTGGTCCCACACTCACTGCTTTGCCCGCCGCACGTTCCTGGCCAGTCCGACAGCTCGTCTGACGGCTGAGCAAGGGGGAGCCCCACCTGTGAGATGCCATGCTGGACTCTTCCAGGCTGAGGGCTCGAACTGGGCCTTGGTTTGCATCCCACAAAGAGAACAAGGTCTCTGGGAAAAGTCTGCCCCGGCGGGGGACCTCTCAGATGAGCTCTCCCAAGACTAGTTGGCTATAGTTCCGATGGCCCTTCTGCCCTGGCCCTGGGATGCTGAGCAATCCGAAGTCATAACCAGAGAAACAAGTGGGAGGATGGCGCCAGAGGCTGAGGGCTGAGCGTTGTTTCTGTTTTGTTTTGTTTTTGTTTTGCAAAAAATTTCAAAACACTCTTCCTTGGCATCGTCCCTGCATTTGCTTAAATATCCTCGTTGGGTTTCTCTTCCTGGACTGCTCCCACCTGCCCCTCCATCTGTCTCTCTAACCTTCTCTCATTGCTCCTTGGCCTCGCCAAGTCACATCAGCTCCCAAGCACAGCCCAGCACCCCCTTCCTCCCCAATTTCCAAGGGCTGCTAGTGGGTGTTCACTGTGCCAGCTCCTGGCTCTGAGCTCTGGAACCGAGGACCTCCGTACCCTGGTACCCTGAAGTGTCCAGGAGCCCAGGCTGACTGTCACAGCCCTTCGACCCTGCTTCCTTGTTGTGCACTTCTTCACTGGTTCACTCACCCCGCAGATCTAACCTAATCAGCACTACGTATCGGGCGTGGTTCCAAGTACTGGGAGTACAGCACAGAGCACGAGAGACCTTGCGGAACGTCCTCACACTCCTCTCCGAGGCTCGGACACCCCAAACTTAGACAACTCCTTGAAAGACGAATGTCATCACCAGTGTCAGTGGTCATGAGGAAACTGAACGTCTTTTTCCACCTAGGGTCAGCCCTGCAACCCACCCATGTGGCCCTCGGCCAGCCTCACCTGCAGAAAACTAGCTCCCCAAGCTCCCACCCCACTGGGTCGGTAGGAAATCTAACTGCTCCTGGACTTCGCCTCCCTCGGGGTGTCCTCGGATGGGGAGTACCTTCCCGTGGAGTCAAAGCTGTCCCAGTCGCCCCATGGCCCTGTGTCCTGCAGCTCTGTCGGTGTCAGCCCTGCACCGTCAGCTGTTCTGTGTCCAGTTCCGGCCTTTCTGTACCACGGGCCTCAGTGCCATCTGCCTCCTGGCAGGGTCCCTGGCCGTGCCCCTCATTTTGGTCTCGGTGCTGAGGCCTGGCCTCCTGTCAGGCTTCGAACTGCTGTACTGTGCTTCCAGGCCCAGCCAGTCAATGTGACTACTCTCAGATGTCTTCATTCATGAGGGTGTTTCTCTCCAAAACCATTTCTTTATTCCGTTCCATTGCTTTGGGAGAGATGAGAGTAGGCAGCTAGCCAGGACCGACCCAGCTGAGAGCTGGCCTTCAGCTCCATAAAACCGCTGGGCTCCAAGTCAATGGAAGTGAATAGGCGGTACCTCTGGGGCGGGGCTGGCCTGATTGCCCGAGAACCTCTAGGGGGCAGTGTGGCCCCATGCCACAGAACGTGCGGGCCGGCAAAGCAGTGAGCGTGGGAATCCAGTTGGAGCTCCCAACGTGCACAGGAAGGGGAGTGCTGACTTAGGTGACCCCAGGGAGCCACAAGAGGCTCCCTGTGACCCCCTGGAGCAGGCCTGGAGACCGGCAGAGTTGGGGCTGCCCATCATTCAGCAATGAAACTGAGCCCTCCTGTGAGGCAGGCCCTCTGGGAGGTGCTAAGGCTACTGGGTGAACACAGCAGGCAAGGCCTGCACCCTAGCACGTCAGAGGAAAAGCGTGCAATTCCACATGGTGCTACGCCCTGCAGGAAGTTACTGGGAAGGCAGTAAGAGCATCCAGAAAGATGGAGGCCGACTCCAGGTGGGAAGAGAGGCCAAGACCTGGAAAATGAGATGATGTTCATGCGAGCAGCTGGGGAGAGAGTGTTCTAAGCAGGCGGAAGGCCGTTCTGACCATACGCAAAGCCAGCGTGGCAAGTGGTTCGAGGTGCAGTGGAGACTGGCAGAAGGCATCAGCCGTGGTCACGGGGACACGGCAGCGGGCAGTGGTAACCTTGCTCCAGGCCGACAGGAGTGGTGGCAAGTTGTAAGCAGAGAGGTGATGTGACCGCCATGTGTTTTCAGTGCACTTGGAGAGCTTCGGGCTGAATGCACTGGAAAGGAGGCCCGTGGGTAGGAGCCTCATGAAGGGGTGTGTGCAGCCATCCCAGTCTGCCCCAGGCGGTGGCAGTGTACACATGTCAGTGGGTGCAGGTATTTGTGGAGACGTAACTGACTCCGATTTCCGAGGATTGGGTGGGAGAGAAATCACCCAGTGCTGTCTTACATACACGGAGAGGAAAAGAACCAGGATTTAAAAATGCACCTAATTATTTAAATTCCTTTTTTGGGGACCAGCAGGTGGCATGGTGGTTGAGGTGCTGGACACTCCCACATGGCTCACCATGGTTCGAGTCCTGGACCTGGTGGTTTGCTTTCTCACTTTCCCTCTTTGTCGCTCTCTCTGTGTATCTCTCTGGTCAAATTAAAATAAAATGAATGAATGATAAAAGTAAATTTAAAAATTCTTTAAAAATAAATAAATAAATAAAATTCCTTTTTTTGAGAGAGAGAGGTTTTTGCTATAGGGCGCGTGCGCTCGCCAGAGAGAGAGAGACAGAGACATCACCCCCCCCCCCCAGGGGGAAA
>NW_006206439.1:542047-543196 GCF_000334495.1 Tupaia belangeri chinensis | reverse complement strand
CTCTTCCGAGAATCGTGTGTTTTCCACCGTGGAAACTACGTGAAGGACCTGAGTCGCCTTGGACGGGAGCTGAGCAAGGTGATCATCGTGGACAATTCTCCTGCCTCGTACATCTTCCATCCCGAGAACGCAGTAAGTAGCCCCAAAGGGAGAGAAAGGGGGTCTCATAGGAGCTTTCTGTCTTGCCTAGAAAGCACCTTGTCCATCCCCCCCTTTTTTTTCTAGTTTGCTATAGGATGCTTGCACTTGTCAGAGACAGAGCGAGAGTGAAAAAGGGAGAAATCACCCCCCCAGGGAGATGGCCATGCTACAATCCTTTCTCTGTCATTTTTCTCTCAGGGGTTTTTGGTCACACACATACACACACACACACACACACACACACACACACACACATACACACACACACGCCTGGCATGTTTCCAAGCCCCCCAGGTCTAGGACTTGAACCGGGCATCCAGCCATGTGGGATCCAGCCACCTTAACCACCACGCCACCTGTTGGTCCCAAGTCCCACTTTCAATCACCTACACAAGCAAGAGAGTGTCTGGGCCTTTTCCTAGAAATCCCAACTCTGCCACACAACAGCTGCATGCTATCAACCACATTATTATTATTATTATCCCTTCTCCATTCTCCTCTCGGGATCTTGGGCACACACGCACACACACCCGGAGTGAGTTTAAGCCACCAGGTCCGGGACTCGAACCGCGGTCGACCACATAGGAGTCCAGCAACATAGCTATTATGCCGACTGCTGGTCCCCTGACCACATTATTCAGTCTCACAAAGCCTCAGCTGCCTCGTCTGTCCACCTCAGTGGCTGATCTCACAGGGTTGCTGAAGCATTTCATGTGGAGATCCCTGAAAACACTCAGCACAGTGTTCGGGCTAAGTGCTTGGAAGGGTTCAGTTAGCCCGGGTCTTTGTATTAGCGTGTTCCGTATCACTCCTGAGAGGGGGTCTGTCAGCCATTATCCCTGCGAGGCTGACCACCGCCCAGGACTTCATGACCGCAGGAAACTCAGGAGGCCTGGCCAACCTCTCTCTCAGAAGTATTTCTTTCTCTTTTTTTTTTAATAATTATTTTATTTTATTTATTCATTCATTTATTTTTTAATTTGACCAGAGAGAGATAGAGGGTGAGAG
>NW_006206439.1:535833-541207 GCF_000334495.1 Tupaia belangeri chinensis | reverse complement strand
GTGCTCACCAGAAAGAGAGACAGAAAGCGAGAAATCACCCCCCGGGGGGATAGCCACACCGCAATCCCTTCTCCATTCTCCTCTCGGGATCTTGGGCACACACGCACACACACCCGGAGTGAGTTTAAGCCACCAGGTCCGGGACTCGAACCGCGGTCGACCACATAGGAGTCCAGCAACATAGCTATTATGCCGACTGCTGGTCCCCTGACCACATTATTCAGTCTCACAAAGCCTCAGCTGCCTCGTCTGTCCACCTCAGTGGCTGATCTCACAGGGTTGCTGAAGCATTTCATGTGGAGATCCCTGAAAACACTCAGCACAGTGTTCGGGCTAAGTGCTTGGAAGGGTTCAGTTAGCCCGGGTCTTTGTATTAGCGTGTTCCGTATCACTCCTGAGAGGGGGTCTGTCAGCCATTATCCCTGCGAGGCTGACCACCGCCCAGGACTTCATGACCGCAGGAAACTCAGGAGGCCTGGCCAACCTCTCTCTCAGAAGTATTTCTTTCTCTTTTTTTTTTAATAATTATTTTATTTTATTTATTCATTCATTTATTTTTTAATTTGACCAGAGAGAGATAGAGGGTGAGAGTGAGAGAGAGGAAGTGAGAAAGCAAGCCACCAGATTCAGGACTTGAACCCCAGTCGGCTATGTGGGAGTGTCCAGCACCTTAACCACCACACCACCTGCTGGTCCCTCAGAAGTAGTTCTTAAACAAGAATGAATGAGACTCTTCCGGGCTTTGCCACCTCATGATGATATCTGAGAAGCACGCAGCGGGAGCATCTTCCCATACACCCCTGGAGCTGGCCGCTTGCGGTTCCTGCTCACCAGGGGCAGCACGGCTGTCAGAGCAAGTGGGGGACGGCCTCCTCCCCCCAGCATCTTCAGGGGAGCGAGCTCAGCCAGCCCGTGGGTGACAGCGAGGCCTTGGCAGTGGCAGTGGGGGCCCTCAGCCCAGGCCCGTTTCCTGGGAGAAGATGCTTCCTCTCCGGCACCGGCCTCTCAGACTCAGCGCAGGCCTGCAAAGATCCTTGCCTTGAGTCCAGAACTCTGTGGCTCCATTTATAACCAGAGAAAGAAAAAAATGCCAGTTAGATTCAATTAGTGTGTAATCATTATTTGAATAAACACTCCAGATGTATTCTATCTAAATGCTCCTTTCAATGAGTAAGTCAAATTCAGCATAATGCATTTGGTAATGTGTCTCTAAGAGACAAGGGTTGCTTTTTAATATACTCACGATTCTATGATCACATCTGATAAAACAAATAGTCCCCCCCATTATCTCATAGCCAGACTATATTCAAGTTGCTCCAGCACCTCGAAATGCTTTCCTACACTTGGGTTGCTTGAACTAAGTTCCAGACAAGGTTTGGCTGTGTCACTTTGGTTAATGTGTTTCTGAATTATTATAATCTTTAACAGTTCTTTTTTCTCCCTCCCCTTTTTCCTTCTTTTTTTTTTTTTTAATCTTTAAGTTTTCTTCCTTCTCTCTTTTTTTAGTTTTGCTACAGGGCACTTGCACTTGCTGAAGAGAGACAGAGAAAGAGAGGGAAGGTGAGAAATCACCCCCATGGGGGATGGCCATGCCACAGTCCCAGCCCTGGGCCCAGGACTCAAACCATGCAGTTGGCCGTGTGGATCTAGGCACCCCAGCCTGCACGCTATCTGCTGGCCTGCCGTTTCTCTTCTAAACCCTGGTTGTCTTGTAGAAATTTCTTATGTTATAAATGGGTAATTGCTACTTTATGTTGACATTTAATACGTTTTTCTGGCTACCCTATATTCTTTAAAGAAAGAATGAGATCTCTGCTACCTGATTGGATTCAACTTCCTTTTTTTTTTTTTTGCAAAGATACATCATAGGTGGCTTTATGTACTTACTATGGTACCCTATCAAGAGGTACTTCATAGGACTAGCAGTTAGCATAATGGATATGTCACTGAACTCCCATGTAGCCGACCGCGGTTCGAGTCCTGGACTCGGTGACTTGAACTCACACTGGGCGCGTGTGCACGTGTTCCCAAGATCTCAAGAGGAGAATGGAGGAGAAGGGATTGCAGCGTGGCCATCCCCCCTGGGGGGTGATTTCTCGCTCTCTATCTCTCTGTCTCTTTCTGTCTGTCTGGCAAGCGCACACGCACTATAGCAAAAACCTCTCACAAAAAAAAGAGGCACTTCATGTCAGGTTGTTCTGCTTTTTAAATTTTTTCATTGTCAAGCTGGCCTGGTAGTCTAGTGGTTAGTGGAGCCAGATTCCACCTGGTTGAAAAGCAGTTCAAATCCTGCCCCCAGCAGCTTTAAAAACAATGTTGGCACACGTGCGTGCATGCCCAAACTCCCAACGGGTTGGAAAGATGGAGGAGAAGGGATTGCAGCACGACTACACCTCATTGGGGGATTTCTCCTCCCTGCCTCTCTCTCTGTCTCACTGGTGAGCACAAGTGCCTATGGCCAAAAAAATAATAATAATAATTGCTTATTGGGTTCAGGTGTTGTTAGCTTGCTCATTATAAAGAGTACTATTAACATTTCACCTCTTAATTTTACCAGCAATTAGTGATCATTATCTACATCCACTGTTTCATTAGGAATTACAGAATAATAGTCTCTAAATTCTAGCATTCTGTTAGCATTTGTTAGCAGGAATTCTACAAAAATTTTTTTTTTTTTTTTCAAAAAACTAGAACTTGCCATTAATTACTTGATTTCCCTGGAAAAAATGGAATAGTTGAATAGGCAAAGTCTTGGTTCTTTTCCTTCCATTCTGCAGTCCTCGGACTAATGAGTTGATGCTCCAGCAACCTCCAAGACTGGCCACCTCATTCCTGTTTTTTTTTTTTTTTTTGGGAGAGGTTTTCGCTATAGGGCGCGTGCGCTCGCCAGACAGACAGAGAGAGACATAGAGACAGAAAGCGAGAAATCACCCCCCAGGGGGGGATGGTCACGCCGCAATCCCTTCTCCTCCATTCTCCTCTCGGGATCTTGGGCACGCACGCACACGCGCCCGGCGTGAGATTTAAGCCACCGGGTCCGAGACGCGAACCGCGGTCGACTACGTGGGAGTCCAGCGACATAGCCATTATGCTAACTGCTGGTTCCCGTGTTTCTTAGAATCATTATGAACTCGGGAGTTTATTGTCCCAGTTCCGTCCATTTGCTCTTCTTGGGGATACATTAAGTCTTGAGTTACCTTTGGGATAATTTCAAATTTAAGGCATCTTCAGATTTTCACTTTGACCCAGTGGAAACCTCTTCAGATAACAAGAGTGTTTGACAGCTCCCTTGCCCTGACAGAGGAGGGTATCCCAGACTCCTCCTGGCCACGTCTTGCTCCAGTACTGGCAACAGCCATTTTTCAATGGAGCCTGGCTCCTGGGAGTGGAAATGGTGTCCAGAGGCCACAGTCTGGACGAGCGTTCATTGCCCCTGGGCTGCCCTTTCCTTAGAACCTATACTACATCAGAGCCAACAAAGAACACATTTAGAAAGAAAACTCAATTATAAATCCGTATTGGTTTTGCCAGTTCAACAGTAAGGTACCAGGTTTTATTTAACTTCCATGGTTTTGTATTTGCGTCTCTTTCTCTTACGCTCAAATGCCTGATTCCTAAAGATGTTAACATAATTACATCTTCTGATTTATTCTATAGTATAGATTTAATGATTTCAAAATAGCAAGACTAATATTGTTACCAGTAATAAGCCAATGGCATGGAGTTGGGGTTTTTTGGAGATATACAGTCAGAACGCCCGGGTTTTGATTTGAAATAATTCCGGTGGTTATGTTATCAACTTTATATACACTTAAGTGTATGTATATTCTATATAATTCACTTTTTAGTGCTTTTTTTCTTTTTTTTTTTTAATTTTTGCTATAGGGCACTTGTGCTCACCAGAGAGAGAGAGAAAGAGAGAGAGAAATTACCCGCCAGAGAAGATGGGTGTACCACAATCGCATCTCTTCTGTTATCCTCTTGGGATTTGGGGCACACATGCCGGCTCATGCACCCACACGCCATTGTGAATTTTTTTTTTAAAGAATTATTTTATTGGGGAACCAGCAGTTAGCGTAATGGCTATGTCGCTGGACTCCCACGTAGTCGACCGCAGTTCGTGTCCCGGACCCGGTGGCTTAAAACTCACGCCAGGCGCGTGTGCATGCGTGCCCAAGATCCCGAGAGGAGAATGGAGGAGAAGGGATTGCGGCGTGGCCATCCCCCCTGGGGGGTGATTTCTCGCTTTCTGTCTCTATGTCTCTCTGTCTGTCTGGTGAGCACACGTGCTCTATAGCAAAAATTTCTCAAAAAAAGAAAAAAGAATTATTTTATTTAGCTTTATTTGTTTTATTTATGTATGTATTTATTTTGGAGAGGTTTTTGCTATAGGGCACGTGCGCTTGCCAAAAGGACAGAGAAACAGAAAGCGAGAAATCACCTCTCAGATGGCCACACCGCAATCCCTTCTCCTCTATTCTCCTGTCAGGATCTTGGGTGTACACATGCCTGGTATGAGTTTAAGCCACTAGGTCCAGTACTTGAATCGCAGTTGACTACATGGGAGTCCAGAAACATTACGCCAACTGCTGGTCCCTATTTATTTATTTTTTTGAACTTGAACAGAGAGGGACAGAGTGAGGGGGAGGGGCAATGAGAAAGCAAGCAACCAGGTCCAAGACTTGAACCACGGTCAGCTATGTGGGATTCCAGCACTCTTAACTACCATGCCACCTGCCAGCCCTGTCCATTGTAATTTTTAAGCCGCCAGTCCAGGACTCAAACCACGCAGTCAGCCATGAGGAATCCAGCACCTTAGCCTCCATACCACCTGCTGGCCCTCCCTTTTTTTTTTTTTTTTAAGTTTATTAATGTGTGTATTTTTCCACAAGACAGACAGAGAGGCACCCCCAACAGGTTCCTCACTCCACAGCCTACTCTGGCATCAGCCTACCTGGATCACAGGTGCACGCATGTACGCCCGGAGTGTAGAGGGGGACCTTGGGATACAGCCAGGCCCACCCCTGTGGGTCCATCCGCACTGCCTTTGTGTTGCTGTCTGACCTTGTGTTTTTCTCACGGTTGGATTTTTTTTTTTTAAATCATAGAATACATTCACATGGTAGCAACATCAAAATAGCAGTGATGGGGCCACAGGGTTGTGGCAGTTAAGGATGTTACTTCCTCTCTCTCTCTCTCTTCTTCTCTCCAGTGAGTATGCATGTCCTTTAGCAAATGAAAGAAAAACGATCATGACAAATAAAAAATTAAATAATTTTTTTTTGTGGGGAGAGGTTTTTGTTATCAGACACGTGCGCTCGCCAGAAAGACAGAGACAGAGGGACAGAAAGCGAGAAATCACCCCCCCCGGGGG
>NW_006206439.1:535205-535652 GCF_000334495.1 Tupaia belangeri chinensis | reverse complement strand
AAAAAAAGGGGGGGGCCAGCAGGTGAAATGGAAGTCCTGGACTCTCTAACGGGTGATCATGGTCCGAGTCCCAGACCTGGCGGCTGTTTTCTCACTCTCCCTCTCTCTCTGTCAAACACATGAGCCCTATAGCAAATTTTAAAATAATATTAATAATAACAAATAAAATTAAATAAATAATTCTTTAGTAAAACCGTAAAGATACATCCAGAGAAATCTTACGACCGTTTCTACTGTCTTCCCCATTTCCTCCCCTTCCCTTAGGAATAGTCTTTTTTTTTTTTTTAATTAATCTTTACATCATTTTTCTAAATTCCATAATAAATTTTCTTTTTTTTAAGAGAGTTTTTTGTTTGTTTGTTTTTGTTTTTGTTTTTTTGTTTTTTGTTTTTTTGGAGAGGTTTTCGCTATAGGGCGCGTGCACTCACCAGACAGACAGAGACAGAG
>NW_006206439.1:524673-535084 GCF_000334495.1 Tupaia belangeri chinensis | reverse complement strand
CCAAGTCCGGGACGCAAACCATGGTCGACTACGTGGGAGTCCAGCGACATAGCCATTACGCTAACTGCTGGTTCCCTGTTTTTGTTTTTTTTCTGTAGGCGCGTGTGCTCACTGGGGACGTAGAGAGAGAGAGAGAAATCACCCCCCGGGGGATGACCACACCGCAGTTCCTTCTCTTCCATTCTCCTCTTGGGACTTTGGGCACGTCCATATACGCACCTGGTGTGAGTTTCAAGCCACCAGGTCCAGGACTCAAACCATGGTCGGCCATGGTTTGAGCAGTCCAGCACCCTAACCATTACGCCATCAGCTTGTCCCACATAATGAATGATTACGTTCCTAAGCTGTCTTTCAAAGGTTTGTGAAAGGATCAAAATGTTACGTTTAAACTTTGACTTCCCCAAGCTTCCTTACTTCCCTCCCGTCTTCCCTCCATGCATCTATCCATCTCTATTTCTTGCATGAGAAAAAGGCAGAGAGAAGATGAAGAGAAGGCGCCCCCAACAGGGCCCCTGTGCCATGAGCTCCCGCCCCGCTGGCCTAGGCTCAGCCGGCCCAGGTCGACACAGGAGCAGGCACGCATCCAGCGTGCCCAGGGAGGTACCAGGACTTTGGCGTGTGGGTCTAGACTGCACCACCGTCTGGCCCACTGAAACGTCTTTCTCTCTCTTCTCTGTGAACCCCCAGCTACCATTAACATCGCTCTTCCCCACTCCTCTGCCTGAAACTAAAGATCCCCTTGCCCCGACTTCAGAACACCCTGGATGCTGCCACTTCTCCCTTCCCGGAAGAAGGCTGAGAACAGGAGGAAGCCCCCACCCCCCTTGCGTCCAGCACAGCGCAGCGACCGCACTGGAAGCCCGCCTGTGCCTAGAACGTGGGCTCCCTGTGGGTGGCGGTTGGTGCCCTCTGGCTCCAAGTGTCCGTAGGTGAAAGCGGCTGACGTGGTGTAGTGGAAAGAGCTTTTGAAACGGGCAGGTGGCGCGGTGGTTAAGGCGCTGGACTCCCACATGGCCAATCGTGCTTCATTCAAGTCCTGGACCTGGTGGCTTGCTTTCTCACTTCCTCTCTGTCTCTGTCTCTAACTGGTCAAATTTAAAAAATAATAACAAATGAAAAATTTGAAATAAAAAAACAACAACAAATGAAATTGGCAGATGACAAGGCCAATCTCTACATATCCTGTGCTCCGGCTGCCTTTTCCTTGGTGGAAAAAACAAACAGGGAAATCCACACAAACTGGGCACACTTCACATGGCCCCTCCGAGCCGTCTCCTGGACCGCACAGCTCGGACTGACCTTGGTTGGGACGGGAATAAACAAGATACCAAGGCCAGATGGCAGCACCAGAGTAAAGCATGCTGGTCTGCAAGGCTAGCTCACGTTGGACAGTTCCCAGTTCAAGTCCAGAAACCTCTCTGAGTACGCCTACACCCACGGTCTAGGACTGACTGAAGGCTGGGGTTGGGGTGCAGTGCTGGAGCCCTCTTGGGAGTACTGTCTGTCTGTCTCTCTCTCTTTGAAGAAGTAAATAAGCCTTAAAAAAAAAAAAAAAAAAAAAAAAAATCTTTTGTTGAAAGCCCTAAAAAAAAAAAAAAAAAAAGATGCTATTGATGATTGGGACCAGCAGTTGGCGTAATGACTGTGTCGCTTGACTCCCCTGTAGTCGACCACAGTTCTAGTCCCGGACCCCGTGGCTTAAACTCACACCAGGCGTGTGTGCGTGCGTGCCAAAGTCCCAAGAGGGGAACAGAGGAGAAGGGATTGCGGCGTGGCCATCCCCCCGGGGGTGATTTCTCGCTTTCTGTCTCTCTGTCTCTCTCTGTCTTTCTGGTGAGCGCACGCGCCCTATAGCAAAAACCTCTCCAAAAAATAAAAAAAAAAGAAAGAAAGATGCTCTTGATGACTACGCCAATCTCTAGATATCAGTCCTCCCTGCCAGAGCAGGTCAGGAGCCGCCCAAGCCCTGGATACCACCCTGCTGCCTCCTCCGTGTGCTGTCTTCCAGGTCCCTGTGCAGTCCTGGTTTGACGACATGACGGACACGGAGCTGCTGGACCTCATCCCCTTCTTCGAGGGCCTGAGCCGTGAGGACGACGTGTACAGCATGCTGCACAGACTCTGCGAGAGGTAGCCCCGGCCCCACCTGCGCGCTCCGGAACCTCCGGCCTCGGGGACCTGCCTGGCCTTCGCGCCCTGGGAGCTGAAGGGAGGATACTCCACGCTCCAGGCCACAGGAGGAATGTGGCCATGCCTACCTGTTTCGTTTTATTTTTTATTTTTAAAGAACAGAAACAACTATTTTACAAAATAACTCTTTTAACAGATTTCATAAAGGGACATGCATTTTACTGGATTTGCTTTTCTTAAAACATACCAAAAAAGAAAAAGGAAAAAAAAAAAAAAAAAACTTGGGTTCTTACAGAATGAAAGAAGCCCAAGAGAAGGAACTGTAAAAGCAAAAAAAAAAAAAGGAAAAAAAAAAAAAAAAGAGCTTGGTATCTATCAGACTTCCTTTCAACTGTCCTCCCATCCAAGCAGACAGCCTGTCCACCCTGTCCCAGCTCGGAGCAGCTGACCCAACTCAGAACCTCTTTCCTACAGGATGAAGTGCCTTTTTGAATGTTATTTTAAGCTGAGAGTTCATTTTTCTACACAATATATTTCCAGACATCTTTTAGTCTTTTATCGTCTTAGATAACTCTAAGAAGAGACAGCAGACAATTTTCTAGAACCTGGTAGCGTGTGTGTGGCGTGGGGAGGTAGGGGGCAGGGGTGAGGGAGAAGAGCGAGTCGTGGGCACCTGTCTCCCACCAGGTCTAGGGTGTGACCACTCAGCCTGGGGCATGCGGCAGGGCCAGGCTCCCTGGACTCCCCGCTGCCTCCATTCACTTCTGACCCCGTTGGGAATGCGTCTACACTCGCGCGGCTCAACACTTGATGAAACACCAGATTGCTTTCTAGTATTATTTCCGATGGTGACAAATAGGTCTTGAGGTCCCATTTCTCCCTCGGGAGAGTGACATCAGGTCGCTTTGGCTTTTCACACTACTGCCATATTTCTGTATTTTTTGTTGTTTCGTGGTTGTCGTTTTTGGTAGAGCAGTTACAAGAAACCCTGCAACCCTTGGAGAGCGAGAGAGAGACAGAGAGATATTTAAAAGAAAAAAAAAAAATCTGTTTATTGACTTTTGAATCTTTCCTTTCCAAAAAGCTGGATACACATGGAGCTGTTTGGGACTTTTTTTTTTTTTTTTTTTTTTTTTTTTGTGCTCCCGCGCTGCCACCAAATGGAATTGACCAGCGGCTGTTACACTGTTCTTTGCCACTGTGCCTACGCTCGGAATATTGCACACTGCGGAGCTGCAGGCTTGGAAGGGTCAGAGACGGAGGCGTCCCACCCGCTGCAGGCCGCGCCAGCTGTCGCCCTTCCCTGGCGCTAGCCACTGGGAACGCAAAAGGGTACAGGCCAAAGGGCCAGGGCACCCAAAGGTGGACGTGGATGTAAAAGCGCAGTCAGCCGCAGATCCTGTGGTACGCTGACTGTCCCCGCTTCGGCCTGTGTCCTCCACCAGCTGCCAAGCGGATGTGGCCCAGGTCCATCTCTCGGCCTTCTCCTTTGAAGCACAGCCTATTTCTGAGCCATGGGTTGGGGGAGCTGGTCGAGATGTGGGGCTCAGCACCTCCAAACCAGAGAAGAGAAGAGAAGAGGGGCTCCCTCTGCAACCTTTCTCAGTCTGGTTCTGAAGCAGTGCCATATTCCTTGTCTGACGAGACAGTCTGTAAAGTATTGCTCTTAAAAATCATTGACCGGAACCCTTTTACGTTGGCACCACTGCCTTAGTCCTCTGTGGGTTGGGCCTCGGCCAGAGTTCTGGTGGGAGTGGCTGGCAAGCCTGGAAATTGGAGGTCACAGTAAAAAAAAAAATTTGTTTTTTTAATTCACAAAATAACGAAACCAGCTACCAGTCGTGTCCTCTCACAGCACTTGGGTCTGTGGACCGCTCTGAAGAGAAGTCGGTTTTCGGGGGAACGAGATCGCCCAGTATTCTGAGTGTTCCCAAACCTAGCAACCCCCATGCCAGGTAGACCAGGAACAGCCCTCGCCAGGCGTCACCTCCGGTGATGTCCCGTGGCAGACCCGCACACGCCATAAACCTTTATTTGGAAAACAGTCATTAAATGAACCCGCTGCCTTAACTGTCTTGAATGTTGCAGTCCAGTGTCTGCCAGGTGTTGGTACCTGGGCCCTCCCCTTGCCCCTTCCCTGTTGACATCCTGGCGCCATATTGGAAAGGGGAAGACGCCATGTTGGAAGGGGTTGCAGGATAGGTCAGGGGAAGCAAACCTGGGGATCATGCTCCACCTCTGACAGATGGACTGAAGACACTTGGTGGGCCCCAGCCGGACACCTCACCCGCCAGGTCCTGAAACTGTGAGCGCCATCACACTCATCCAGCGTGGAGCCATTGGGTGAAGCCCATTCCTGCCGCCACAGACGCAGAATGTCAGGAGGGCCAGCACGCCCTCCAAGGGGTCTGGATCCTGCGCACCTTATTCGACCACACTCCAAAATGCCCTTTTTTATTTGAACCCTTGATTCTGCTTTCTGTACATAGTCAAAATGCCTATATCTCTCTATATTTGTAATCATCCACATGTAAATGAAGCAATAGAATTGTAACGCAAGGCCAAGAAAGGAGACGGATGTTTGGGGTTCATGTTTTTTAAGGTCAATACGGGTGTTTTTAATGATTACCTTTTATTAAATCGTGGGCTATGAAACCCGTCAGCTCCTTCTGTGTGCCATGTCCTTCTCGTGTTACCAAAATACCCGCAACTCTTTAGCCAAAAGAGAAGTGGCATCTTCTGAGTCCCCGTGGCCCCTTCTACCCCGAGTTACAATGCGGTCTCCCGGACAAAAGATTTTACGCTATGATCTGGGGCAGGGACTCCAGCCCCGTTTGGTATTGTGACATCTCTGGCCAGGCCTCGAGCGGAGGTGCCCAGGTACTCCTGAAGTCGTTAATGCTCTGTCTTCCATTTGTTCTGGAACCTTCCATGTTGGTCTGCGGTCTCTCCCGTTAGCTGTTTGCTAACAATGCATTTGTACCCTAGAAAGGAACTCCATCTGTCCCGGTCCATGGTTGGTGGGGAAGCTCCTTTGACATGGTGCAATTTTGATGAGATGACTTTGGGGACATGAGGATGCCCTAAGGACACTGATGTGTCATGGTCGCAGCATTCAAACTTCTGAACTTTAGAGGTCTCCAAAAGGAAATCTGTAAGTTTCTAACCTGGCACCCTTCTATAAACCCTGTAATTTGAGGATGGCTTTCTAATAAAATCCAGAACCATGCAGCCCGATGGTCAAACACGCGCGACGTTTGTGCCTCTGCTTTAAAAGGTGCTGGGCTGGACAGTTGGTGTGCCAGGGTTCGAGAACAGTGGATGGCTTGCAGTTCCCCACGCGACACTGGCTGGCTGCCTCTGTTCCTGTCTTCCTATAAATCTGATCATGTGTGTTCCCGTTCCATTCTCCCAGGAGCTTCTCTGCAGACGGACACCTCCAAGGAGTGGAGGTGCTGGTGTCTGGGTGTCCATGGGTTTCCGTCGGACGATCGAATGCGATGAACAATCCCGCCTCAGTGGGGAAATGCCACGTGTAGAGTGTACACGCTTCCGGGGGCGAGTCTTGTCAATCCGAGGTTTTGCAATGATTTCCTTCTTGCCAAAAAATAAACATGTGAAACCGCGCTCTCTGGTGGATGGACTGTGTCGCTAGGGCAGCTCCTTCCCCCCCTGCCGTTCTCGGCACGGCCTCATGCCAGAGCCTGGGGTCTCCGGTGTCCCCACTCCTGGAGAATATAGAAAAGGCCGCACGACCCCTGGAGCCACAGACCCTGGCTCCAGGGACCCTTTCCAAAATGCCTGTGCCACTGAAAGGTGCCCCTCCCCAGGCAAAGCATCCGGCTCGCCACCTTCTCACGGGGACTCAGCCCTGCCAACAGGCTGCCAAATGCAGCTCGAGGAAACCTCCCACCCCCTGAGAGCCACAGGCACCCGGTGCGGTGTCTAAAGCCAGAGCCCAGGGGACACTAGCTAAGCGGCTGTCGTTACCGGATGAAGCCTGGCAAGGAGGCACCAAGGTAGGAGGTACTGGGCAGTCTTCATGGGGACAGTTGTGGGCACAGTCCAGCCCACAGTCCAGCCCCCTGTACGTGAAGGAGACAGGGCAGCAAGGCCTCCCCTCTGTGGGGACTCCCGGCGAGGACCTGGACACAGTCTCACCACCCTGAGGACTCGCTTTTTTCCTATGACACGCATCTCAGATCACACCGGCGTCTACACTTCACCAGCTAGCAAGGCCTCCTCCTTCCCCTTTCACAGCTGGGGAGGCGGCCAGTGGAGCGGCCCTGTGGTCCCTGCTCTGTCATGGGACGCCGCTGCTTCTAGGTGTGTTTGTACCCGACGGTATGCGTCTTAGCCCAGCAGATCCAGCGTTTGCCCAGAGACTCGAGCTCGACTACCCCCTACTCTGTGCGGTCTACCCCTCCTTCACGTGGGGAGCTGGCCAGCCCGAGGCAGGCTCCCCAGCTTTCTCCCCTGCTCCAGCCCCTGGCCGTGCCCTCTCAGTCCCATCTTCCTCCACTGCTCCCTAGCCCTCTCTCCTCTCCCCTTCTCTGGCTTTGCCCCTTTTCATAGGAGCCAACCGATGGATGGCTAAGAAGTGGGACAGCAGCGCCCACAGCCGAGTGTGGGCGTGAGTGTCCACAGAGCCCCTGTGCAGGTGGGTAGGAGACAGGCCATCGAGAAGGCACCTGTGGAGACTGGTAGATGGCGTAATGGGTAGGTCGCTGGACTCCCACGTAGTTGACCGTGGTTCGAGTCCCGGACCTTGTGGCTTAAAACTCACACTGGGGTGTGTGTATGTGTGTGCGCGCGCGTGCACCCAAGATCTCAAGAGTAGAATGGAAAAGAGATTGTGGCATGGCTGTCTCCCTTGGAGAGTGATTTCTCGCTTTCTGTCTGTCTCTTGGGCGAATGCATGCACCCTATAGGAAAAATCTCTTAAAAAAAAAAAAGGCACTTGTGTTGGACTTGGAAACTGGATTTCCAGAACCCCCCGAGGTTTCCTCGCTTCGGCACACATCTGCTGTCCATGTTCCAGGTGCAAAGGTGGCGGGAAGCCAGCCAGGGTGGGAAGGAGTGGCAGGAGCCGGCCCAGGGATGACGGCACGTTAGCTGGGAACAGCCCGGATAGGGCGCGCGTTGAGGGCTCATGGCAGTCCCCGAGTAGCCTGGGATGCCTGGTGCTTGATCCCGTGCCAGGGCTGGCTGTGCAGCCACTGGCCACTCAAGGCCTCGAGCCACCAAGTGGCACAGACAGCAGCCTGGTCTCCGAGAACAGGGGGGCCTCTCGGGCTTCAGGAAGAGGGTGAGGCTCTGCAGTCCACACCCCCATGGCAGCTCCGGCTGCTCAGCTGGTAGGGCCACCCGGGAGCTCTGGAGGTGCCCTCCAGGCCCTGGGCCCCCAGGCTGGTGAACGCATGCTAGTCTCTGGGGGTGGGGACCAGCATCCTGTTTCGAAGTGTGTCAGCCAGGCCTGCACCCCCGCCCTGACTGCTGCAGTGGAAAGGAAAGGCCGGTCCCCGAAATTCCAGGCTAGGACCGGTGGGCTGGGCGGTGTGTGAGAGGTGAGGAGCAGAGGGGATACCCCCACTGCACACAGGAGCCCAGGGGCGCAGCATCCTCCAGGAAAGGAACGAGCCTGGCACTCTGTCCCCCCAGGGGCCAGACTTCCAGCCCAAGCAGTGTCCTGGTGGCGGCTGACCAGCGGGCAAGGCAGTGACACGGCTTCCTTTGAGAGCCCCCCAGGACTGGCCTTCCGTATGCCCTTGGCCTCAGGTGCCCTGCCGTTCCCACAGCATCAGGGAATAGCCTCTGGCAGCCATGCAGCTGCCCCCCGACCATGGCCTGCAGCACAGGACGGGACCATGAGCAGACAGGTCCAGGGTGTCTTGGAGCCAGGACCTGGGTCAGCAGTTCTGTCCCTGTCCCCATCTGCGCATCCAGGGGCTGCCTGGGCTCCTTGAGAAGCTCGATTCTGCACCTGCTGGGGAGGGGCTCTGAGGAGGCGGGAGGCGTGGCCACAGCCCGGGGAGCCTAGGGGCGGATCCACTTCTGGCCACCCCAGAGTCTGGGTCAATATTGACTCAGGGCAGGCGAGGCCTGGGGTGATAAGCTGGGCAGGACAAAGTAGCTGCGAAGCCCTGGGACCTGCTGGGCGAGGGTGGCAGTGGGTCGCAGGGGCCCGAGGCCAGAGGCCATGGTGAGACAGCTGGGTCATGGCCAGGGTGATGCTGGTAATTCCAGCCTGGCCCTGAGCCTTTCTGACTCAGCAGGCCCCCTTGAAGGGTGTGGGCAGAGAAGGGTGGCCAAGCAGGGGAGGGTGGCAGGACCCCCGTTTTGCTCTAAACGGAGGAGGGCAGAAGAGGTGGGGTCTCCCCAAGTTCCTTGTAGCTGCCTGTGATTGGCCAGACACAAGGCCAGGCTCTAGGGCTGCCCGCCATCTCTCCTGGGCCTAGGACCCCAGGTTACGGGGCAGGGAGGTTCTGGGGCAGGGCATTTCTGTCCAGGCAAGATCTGGAGACCCAGGGACCCAGAGAATTCTGAGGGAAGGGGCCTGGGAGAGGTCCTCATAGCCCTCACCAAGCTGCTGAACTGGCTCATATCGGGTGAGGTATCCTGCCCACAAGTATGGTGGGTGTCACCTCCCTCGCGTCTCGGAGGTGGCAATGTCAGCTCAGAATGAGCCAGAGAAACAAAGATTTCCAGTCAATCAGGGAACCAGCAGGTGGCATGGTGGTTAGGGGCGCTGGACTCCCACATGGCTGACGGTGGTTCGAGTCCCAGATCTGGCAGCTTGCTTTCTCTCTCTCTCTCTGGTCAAATTCAAATAAATAAATAAATACATTTAAGTTAAGTAATTCTTCAAAGTCACTCCGCCAGTGAGCGCCATTGGAAGCCAGCTGGAAAAGATGAAGGTCACTGTCCGAACTCAAAGCCAGGCCCAGGCTTCGGGACAGAGCCTGGCAAAGGGTTGCACACACACACACGCCGCTGGGTCAGACTCGGGCTGCAGGAACTTGTCCTCAAATATGCATCAATGGGACCAGCAGTTGGCGTAATGGCTATGTCGCTGGACTCCCATGTAGTCGACTGCAGTTCGTGTCCCGAAACTGGTGGCTTAAAACTCACACCAGGCGCGTGTGTGTGTGTGCCCAAGATCCCGAGAGGAGAATGGAGGAGAAGGGATTGTGGCATGGCCATCCCCCCGGGGGGTGATTTCTTGCTTTCTGTTTCTGCCTGTCTGGCGAGCGCACGCGCCCTATAGCAAAAAACCCTCAAAAAAAAAAAAAAAAATATATATATATGCACCAATGGCACACAAACACCATTTAAACACACACGGCGGCGAGCACACCCTGCCCACGGGAGCCATCAGGCCAGCTGGGGACACAGACACCCAACAAGGAGCTCGACCAATGAGGGTATCAGTCCTGCAACCCCAGACCTGAGGAAGGTCGTGGATGAGCAGTCGGGAAAGGCCCTGGCTGAGGCCTGGATGTAGAAATGGGGCCGCTGTGGGGAGAGCTGGAGGGGAGGCTCCCCGCCAGGGGGAACAGCGTGTGCAAAGGCCCGGAGACTGCAATGGCCTGAGCATCTCCAAGGGACAAAAAGAGTCTGGCAGTGGAGACTGCTCTATAGCCTAGTGGTTAAGGGAGCCAGATCCCACACGGCCACTTGTGGTTCAAATCCCAGCCCTGGTGGTTTGAAAACCAAGCCAGGCACGTGTGCCCCGAGGTCTAGATGGAAAGAAGAAATGGAGGAGAAGGGATTTCAGAGTGAGCATGCCCCGTAGGGGGTGCTGTCCCCATTCCTCCCTCTCCCTCCCTCTCTCTGGCAAGCACACAGGACCTCTGACAATTTTTTTAAGGTGAATCTTATGGGACCAGCAGATGGCATAATGGTTACATCGCCGGACTCCCACATAGTCTGCTGCATTTCGAGTCTTGGACCTGGGGGATTAACACTCACGCCGTGTGTGTGTGTGTGTGTGTGTGTGTGTGTGTGTGTGTGCGCGCCCAAAATCCTGAGACGGAGAGGAGAAGGGATTGCGGCGTGGTCAGCCCCCTGGGGGTGATTTCTCACTTTCTGTCTCTCCAGCCAGCAAATGCACACTGTAGCAAAAATCTCTCTCTCAAAAAAAAAAAAAAAAAAAAAGGTCTCGCAGCTGCAGAGTGGTGAGGAGGGCGAGGCGCAGCCGGAGGGACAGGCAGCCTGCTTTTCAGTCCCGCCTTGCAGAAGCCACTGGGCGGGTTTGGGGAGGGGGGGGGGGGGTCTTGCC